>NW_027254356.1:300000-512388 GCF_044704955.1 Pristiophorus japonicus | reverse complement strand
CATAAAGGACCGTTGGAGGAAGCGTTTGGGCAGTTGGATAGTGCGAGTCCGGGATCGGAGAGGCCACTAAAGGCCCGTTGGAGGAGGAGTTTGGGCAGTTGCGCAGAGCGAGTCCGGGATCGGAGAGGCCGATAAAGGCCCGTCGGAGGAGGAGTTCGGGCAGTTGGGTAGTGCGAGTCCTGGATCGGAGAGGCCTATAAAGGCTAGTCGGAGGAGGAGTTTGGACAGTTGGGTAGTGCGAGTCCGGGATCGGAGACGCCGATAAAGGCCCGTTGGAGGAGGAGTTTGGAAAGTTGGGTAGAGCGAGTCCGGGATCGGGGAGGCCTATAAAGGCCCGTTGGAGGAGGAGTTTGGGCAGTTGGGTAGTGCGAGTCCGGGATCGGAGAGGCCTATAAAGTCTAGTCGGAGGAGGAGTTTGGACAGTTGGGTAGTGCGAGTCCGTGATCGGAGTGGCCTATAAAGGCCCATCGGAGGAGGAGTTTGGACAGTTGGGTAGTGCGAGTCCGGGATCGGAGAGGCCTATAAAGGCTAGTCGGAGGAGGAGTTTGTGCAGTTGGGTAGTGCGAGTCCGGGATCGGAGAGGCCTATAAATGCCCGTTGGAAGAGGAGTTTGGGCAGTTGGGTAGTGCGAGTCCGGGATCGGAGAGGCCTATATAGGCACGTTGGAGGAGAAGTTTGTGCAGTTGGTTAGTGCGAGTCCGGGATCGGAGAGGCCTCACAAGGCCCGTTGGAGGAGGAGTTTGGGCAGTTGGGTAGTGCAAGTCCGGGATCGGAGAGGCCTATAAAGGCTCTTCGGAGGAGGAGTTTGGGCAGTTGGGTAGTGCGAGTCCGGGATCGGAGAGGCCTATAAAGGCTCTTCGGAGGAGGAGTTTGGGCAGTTGAGTAGTGCGAGTCCGGGATCGGAGAGGCCTATAACGGCTAGTCGGAGGAGGAGTTTGGACAGTTGGGTAGTGCGAGTCCGGGATTGGAGTTGCCTATAAAGTCTAGTTGGAGGAGGAGTTTGGGCAGATGGGCAGTGCGAGTCCGGAATCGGAGAGTCCTATAAAGGCCCGTTGGAGGAGGAGTTTGGGCAGTTGGGCAGTGCTAGTCCGGGATCGGAGAGGCCTATAAAGGCCCATTGGAGGAGGAGTTTGGGCAGTTGGGCAGTGCGAGTCCGGGATCGGAGAGGCCTATAATGGCCCGTTGGAGGAGGAGTTTGGGCAGTTGGGCAGTGCGAGGCCGGGATCGGAGATACCTATAATGGCCCGTTGGAGGGGGAGTTTGGACAGTTGGGCAGTGCGAGTCCGGGGTCGGAGAGGCCTATAAAGGCTAGTTGGAAGAGGAGTTTGGGCAGTTGGGTAGTGCGAGTCCGGGATCGGAGACGCCTATAAAGGCCCGTTGGAGAAGGAGTTTGGGCAGTTGGGCAGTGCGAGTCCGGGATCGGAGAGGCCTATAAAGGCCCGTCGGAGGAGCAGTTTGGGCAGTTGGGTAGTGCGAGTCCGGGATCGGAGAGGCCTATAAAGGCAAGTTGGAGGAGGAGTTTGGGCAGTTGGGCAGTGCGAGTACGGGATCGGAGAGGCCTACAAAGCACCGTTGGAGGAGGAGTGTGGGCAGTTGGGTAGTGCGAGTCCGGGATCGGAGAGGCCTATAAAGGCTAGTTGGAGGAGGAGTTTGGGCAGTTGGGCAGTACGAGTCCGGAATCGGAGAGTCCTATAAAGGCCCGTTGGAGGAGGAGTTTGGGCAGTTGGGCAGTGCTAGTCCTGGATCGGAGAGGCCTATAAAGGCCCATTGGAGGAGGAGTTTGGGCAGTTGGGCAGTGCGAGTCCGGGATCGGAGAGGCCTATAATGGTCCATTGGAGGAGGAGTTTGGGCAGTTGGGCAGTGCGATGCCGGGATCGGAGATACCTATAAAGGCCCGTTGGAGGGGGAGTTTGGACAGTTGGGCAGTGCGAGTCCGGGGTCGGAGAGGCCTATAAAGGCTAGTTGGAGGAGGAGTTTGGGCAATTGGGTAGTGCGAGCCCGGGATCGGAGACGCCTATAAAGGCCCGTTGGAGAAGGAGTTTGGGCAGTTGGGCAGTGCGAGTCCGGGATCTGAGAGGCCTATAAAGGCCCGTTGGAGGAGGAGTTTGGACAGTTGGGTAGTGCGAGTCCGGGATCGGAGAGGCCCATAAAGGACCGTTGGAGGAAGAGTTTGGGCAGTTGGATAGTGCGAGTCCGGGATCAGAGAGGCCACTAAAGGCCCGTTGGAGGAGGAGTTTGGGCAGTTGGGCAGTGCGAGTCCGGGATCGGAGAGGCCACTAAAGGCCCGTTGGAGGAGGAGTTTGGGCAGTTGCGCAGAGCGAGTCCGGGATCGGAGAGGCCGATAAAGGCCCGTCGGTAGAGGAGTTTGGGCAGTTGGGCAGTGCGAGTCCTGGATCGGAGAGGCCTATAAAGGCTAGTCGGAGGAGGAGTTTGGACAGTTGGGTAGTGCGAGTCCGGGATCGGAGACGCCGATAAAGGCCCGTTGGAGGAGGAGTTTGGACAGTTGGGTAGAGCGAGTCCGGGATCGGGGAGGCCTATAAAGGCCCGTTGGAGGAGGAGTTTGGGCAGTTGGGTAGTGCGAGTCCGGGATCGGAGAGGCCTATAAAGGCTCTTCGGAGGAGGAGTTTGGGCAGTTGGGTAGTGCGAGTCCGGGATCGGAGAGGCCTATAAAGTCTAGTCGGAGGAGGAGTTTGGACAGTTGGGTAGTGCGAGTCCGTGATCGGAGTGGCCTATAAAGGCCCAGCGGAGGAGGAGTTTGTGCAGTTGGGTAGTGCGAGTCCGGGATCGGAGAGGCCTATAAATGCCCGTTGGAAGACGAGTTTGGGCAGTTGGGTAGTGCGAGTCCGTGATCGGAGAGGCCTATAAAGGCCCGTTGGAGGAGAAGTTTGTGCAGTTGGGTAGTGCGAGTCCGGGATCGGAGAGGCCTCACAAGGCCCGTTCGAGGAGGAGTTTGGGCAGTTGGGTAGTGCGAGTCCGGGCTCGGAGAGGCCTATAAAGGCTAGCCGGAGGAGGAGTTAGGGCAGTTGGGCAGTGCAAGTCCCGGTTCGGAGAGGCCTATAAAGGCCCGTTGGAGGAGGAGTTTGGGCAGTTGGCAGTGCGAGTCCGGGATCGGAGAGGCCTATAAAGGCCTGTAGGAGGAGGAGTTTGGTCAGTTGGGCAGTGCGAGTCCGGGATCGTAGAGGCCTATAAAGGCTAGTTGGAGGAGAAGTTTGGACAGTTGGGAAGTGCGAGTCCGGGGTCGGTGAGGCCTATACAGTCCTGTCGGAGGAGGAGTTTGGGCAGTTGGGTAGTGAGAGTCCGGGATCGGAGAGGCCTATAAAGGACCGTCGGAGGAGCAGTTTGGGCAGTTGTGTAGTGCGAGTCCGGGATCGGAGAGGCCTATAAAGGCTAGTTGGAGGAGGAGTTTGGGCAGTTGGGCAGTGCGAGTCCGGGATCGGAGAGGCCTATAAAGGCCCGTCGGAGGAGCAGTTTGGGCAGTTGGGTAGTGCGAGTCCGGGATCGGAGAGGCCTATAAAGGCAAGTTGGAGGAGGAGTTTGGGCAGTTATTCAGTGCGAGTACGGGATCGGAGAGGCCTACAAAGCACCGTTGGAGGAGGAGTTTGGGCAGTTGGGTAGTGCGAGTCCGGGATCGGAGAGGCCTATAAAGGCTAGTTGGAGGAGGAGTTTGGGCAGTTGGGCAGTGCGAGTCCGGAATCGGAGAGTCCTATAAAGGCCCGTTGGAGGAGGAGTTTGGGCAGTTGGGCAGTGCGAGTCCGGGATCGGAGAGGCCTATAAAGGCCCATTGGAGGAGGAGTTTGGGCAGTTGGGCAGTGCGAGTCCGGGATCGGAGAGGCCTATAATGGCCCGTTGGAGGAGGAGTTTGGGCAGTTGGGCAGTGCGAGTCCGGGATCGGAGAGACCGATAAAGGCCCGTTGGAGGGGGAGTTTGGACAGTTGGGCAGTGCGAGTCCGGGGTCGGAGAGGCCTATAAAGGCTAGTTGGAGGAGGAGTTTGGGCAGTTGGGTAGTGTGAGTCCGGGATCGGAGACGCCTATAAAGGCCCGTTGGAGAAGGAGTTTGGGCAGTTGGGCAGTGCGAGTCCGGGATCTGAGAGGCCCATAAAGGACCGTTGGAGGAAGAGTTTGGGCAGTTGAATAGTGCGAGTCCGGGATCAGAGAGGCCACTAAAGGCCCGTTGGAGGAGGAGTTTGGGCAGTTGGGCAGTGCGAGTCCGGGATCGGAGAGGCCACTAAAGGCCCGTTGGAGGAGGAGTTTGGGCAGTTGCGCAGAGCGAGTCCGGGATCGGAGAGGCCGATAAAGGCCCGTCGGAGGAGGAGTTTGGGCAGTTGGGCAGTGCGAGTCCTGGATCGGAGAGGCCTATAAAGGCTAGTCGGAGGAAGAGTTTGGACAGTTGGGTAGTGCGAGTCCGGGATCGGAGACGCCGATAAAGGCCCGCTGGAGGAGGAGTTTGGACAGTTGGGTAGAGCGAGTCCGGGATCGGGGAGGCCTATAAAGGCCCGTTGGAGGAGGAGTTTGGGCAGTTGGGTAGTGCGAGTCCGGGATCGGAGAGGCCTATAAAGGCCCGTTGGAGGAGTAGTTTGGACAGTTGGGTAGTGCGAGTCCGGGATCGGAGAGGCCTATAAAGGCTCTTCGGAGGAGGAGTTTGGGCAGTTGGGTAGTGCGAGTCCGGGATCGGAGAGGCCTATAAAGTCTAGTCGGAGGAGGAGTTTGGACAGTTGGGTAGTGCGAGTCCGTGATCGGAGTGGCCTATAAAGGCCCATCGGAGGAGGAGTTTGGACAGTTGGGTAGTGCGAGTCCGGGATCGGAGAGGCCTATAAAGGCTAGTCGGTGGAGGAGTTTGTGCAGTTGGGTAGTGCGAGTCCGGGATCGGAGAGGCCTATAAATGCCCGTTGGAAGAGGAGTTTGGGCAGTTGGGTAGTGCGAGTCCGGGATCGGAGAGGCCTATAAAGGCCCGTTGGAGGAGAAGTTTGTGCAGTTGGTTAGTGCGAGTCCGGGATCGGAGAGGCCTCACAAGGCCCGTTGGAGGAGGAGTTTGGGCAGTTGGGTAGTGCAAGTCCGGGATCGGAGAGGCCTATAAAGGCTCTTCGGAGGAGGAGTTTGGGCAGTTGGGTAGTGCGAGTCCGGGATCGGAGAGGCCTATAAAGGCTCTTCGGAGGAGGAGTTTGGGCAGTTGAGTAGTGCGAGTCCGGGATCGGAGAGGCCTATAACGGCTAGTCGGAGGAGGAGTTTGGAGAGTTGGGTAGTGCGAGTCCGGGATTGGAGTTGCCTATGAAGTCCCGTCGGAGGAGGAGTTTGGGCACTTGTGCAGTGCGAGTCCGGGATCGGAGAGGCCTATAAAGGCTAGCCGGAGGAGGAGTTAGGGCAGTTGGGCAGTGCCAGTCCGGGATCGGAGAGGCCAATAAAGGCACGTTGGAGGAGGAGTTTGGGCAGTTGGGCAGTGCTAGTCCGGGATCGGAGAGCCCTATAAAGGCCCATTGGAGGAGGAGTTTGGGCAGTTGGGCAGTGCGAGTCCGGGATCGGAGAGGCCTATAATGGCCCGTTGGAGGAGGAGTTTGGGCAGTTGGGCAGTGCGAGGCCGGGATCGGAGATACCTATAAAGGCCCGTTGGAGGGGCAGTTTGGACAGTTGGGCAGTGCGAGTCCGGGGTCGGAGAGGCCTATAAAGGCTAGTTGGAGGAGGAGTTTGGGCAGTTGGGTAGTGCGAGTCCGGGATCGGAGACGCCTATAAAGGCCCGTTGGAGAAGGAGTTTGGGCAGTTGGGCAGTGCGAGTCCGGGATCTGAGAGGCCTATAAAGGCCCGTTGGAGGAGGAGTTTGGACAGTTGGGTAGTCCGAGTCCGGGATCGGAGAGGCCCATAAAGGACCGTTGGAGGAAGAGTTTGGGCAGTTGGATAGTGCGAGTCCGGGATCAGAGAGGCCACTAAAGGCCCGTTGGAGGAGGAGTTTGGGCAGTTGGGCAGTGCGAGTCCGGGATCGGAGAGGCCACTAAAGGCCCGTTGGAGGAGGAGTTTGGGCAGTTGCGCAGAGCGAGTCCGGGATCGGAGAGGCCGATAAAGGCCCGTCGGAGGAGGACTTTGGGCAGTTGGGCAGTGCGAGTCCTGGATCGGAGAGGCCTATAAAGGCTAGTCGGAGGAGGAGTTTGGGTAGTGCGAGTCCGGGATCGGAGACACCGATAAAGGCCCGTTGGAGGAGGAGTTTGGACAGTTGGGTAGAGCGAGTCCGGGATCGGGGAGGCCTATAAAGGCCCGTTGGAGGAGGAGTTTGGGCAGTTGGGTAGTGCGAGTCCGGGATCGGAGAGGCCTATAAAGGCCCGTTGGAGGAGTAGTTTGGACAGTTGGGTAGTGCGAGTCCGGGATCGGAGAGGCCTATAAAGGCTCTTCGGAGGAGGAGTTTGGGCAGTTGGGTAGTGCGAGTCCGGGATCGGAGAGGCCTATAAAGTCTAGTCGGAGGAGGAGTTTGGACAGTTGGGTAGTGCGAGTCCGTGATCGGAGTGGCCTATAAAGGCCCATCGGAGGAGGAGTTTGGACAGTTGGGTAGTGCGAGTCCGGGATCGGAGAGGCCTATAAAGGCTAGTCGGAGGAGGAGTTTGTGCAGTTGGGTAGTGCGAGTCCGGGATCGGAGAGGCCTATAAATGCCCGTTGGAAGAGGAGTTTGGGCAGTTGGGTAGTGCGAGTCCGGGAACGGAGAGGCCTATAAAGGCCCGTTGGAGGAGAAGTTTGTGCAGTTGGGTAGTGCGAGTCCGGGATCGGAGAGGCCTATAAAGGCCCGTTGGAGGGGGAGTTTGGACAGTTGGGCAGTGCGAGTCCGGGGTCGGAGAGGCCGATAAAGGCTAGTTGGAGGAGGAGTTTGGACAGTTGGGTAGTGCGAGTCCGGGATCGGAGACGCCTATAAAGGCCCGTTGGAGAAGGAGTTTGGGCAGTTGGGCAGTGCGAGTCCGGGATCGGAGAGGCCTATAAAGGCCCGTCGGAGGAGCAGTTTGGGCAGTTGGGTAGTGCGAGTCCGGGATCGGAGAGGCCTATAAAGGCAAGTTGGAGGAGGAGTTTGGGCAGTTGGGCAGTGCGAGTACGGGATCGGAGAGGCCTACAAAGCACCGTTGGAGGAGTTGTTTGGGCAGTTGGGTAGTGCGAGTCCGGGATCGGAGAGGCCTATAAAGGCTAGTTGGAGGAGGAGTTTGGGTAGTTGGGCAGTGCGAGTCCGGAATCGGAGAGTCCTATAAAGGCCCGTTGGAGGAGGAGTTTGGGCAGTTGGGCAGTGCTAGTCCGGGATCGGAGAGGCCTATAAAGGCCCATTGGAGGAGGAGTTTGGGCAGTTGGGCAGTGCGAGTCCGGGATCGGAGAGGCCTATAATGGCCCGTTGGAGGAGGAGTTTGGGCAGTTGGGCAGTGCGAGGCCGGGATCGGAGATACCTATAAAGGCCCGTTGGAGGGGGAGTTTGGACAGTTGGGCAGTGCGAGTCCGGGGTCGGAGAGGCCTATAAAGGCTAGTTGGAGGAGGAGTTTGGGCAGTTGGGTAGTGCGAGTCCGGGATCGGAGACGCCTATAAAGGCCCGTTGGAGAAGGAGTTTGGGCAGTTGGGCAGTGCGAGTCCGGGATCTGAGAGGCCTATAAAGGCCCGTTGGAGGAGGAGTTTGGACAGTTGGGTAGTGCGAGTCCGGGATCGGAGAGGCCCATAAAGGACCGTTGGAGGAAGAGTTTGGGCAGTTGGATAGTGCGAGTCCGGGATCAGAGAGGGCACTAAAGGCCCGTTGGAGGAGGAGTTTGGGCAGTTGGGCAGTGCGAGTCCGGAATGGGAGAGGCCACTAAAGGCCCGTTGGAGGAGGAGTTTGGGCAGTTGCGCAGAGCGAGTCCGGGATCGGAGAGGCCGATAAAGGCCCGTCGGAGGAGGAGTTTGGGCAGTTGGGCAGTGCGAGTCCTGGATCGGAGAGGCCTATAAAGGCTAGTCGGAGGAGGAGTTTGGACAGTTGGGTAGTGCGAGTCCGGGATCGGAGACGCCGATAAAGGCCCGTTGGAGGAGGAGTTTGGACAGTTGGGTAGAGCGAGTCCGGGATCGGGGAGGCCTATAAAGGCCCGTTGGAGGAGGAGTTTGGGCAGTTGGGTAGTGCGAGTCCGGGATCGGAGAGGCCTATAAAGGCTCTTCGGAGGAGGAGTTTGGGCAGTTGGGTAGTGCGAGTCCGGGATCGGAGAGGCCTATAAAGTCTAGTCGGAGGAGGAGTTTGGACAGTTGGGTAGTGCGAGTCCGTGATCGGAGTGGCCTATAAAGGCCCATCGGAGGAGGAGTTTGGACAGTTGGGTAGTGCGAGTCCGGGATCGGAGAGGCCTATAAAGGCTAGTCGGAGGAGGAGTTTGTGCAGTTGGGTAGTGCGAGTCCGGGATCGGAGAGGCCTATAAATGCCCGTTGGAAGAGGAGTTTGGGCAGTTGGGTAGTGCGAGTCCGGGATCGGAGAGGCCTATAAAGGCCCGTTGGAGGAGAAGTTTGTGCAGTTGGGTAGTGCGAGTCCGGGATCGGAGAGGCCTCACAAGGCCCGTTGGAGGAGGAGTTTGGGCAGTTGGGTAGTGCGAGTCCGGGATCGGAGAGGCCTATAAAGGCTAGCCGGAGGAGGAGTTAGGGCAGTTGGGCAGTGCAAGTCCCGGTTCGGAGAGGCCTATAAAGGCCCGTTGGAGGAGGAGTTTGGGCAGTTGGCAGTGCGAGTCCTGGATCGGAGAGGCCTATAAAGGCCTGTAGGAGGAGGAGTTTGGTCAGTTGGGCAGTGCGAGTCCGGGATCGTAGAGGCCTATAAAGGCTAGTTGGAGGAGAAGTTTGGACAGTTGGGCAGTGCGAGTCCGGGGTCGGTGAGGCCTATACAGTCCTATCGGAGGAGGAGTTTGGGCAGTTGGGTAGTGAGAGTCCGGGATCGGAGAGGCCTATAAAGGACCGTCGGAGGAGCAGTTTGGGCAGTTGTGTAGTGCGAGTCCGGGATCGGAGAGGCCTATAAAGGCTAGTTGGAGGAGGAGTTTGGGCAGTTGGGCAGTGCGAGTCCGGGATCGGAGAGGCCTATAAAGGCCCGTCGGAGGAGCAGTTTGGGCAGTTGGGTAGTGCGAGTCCGGGATCGGAGAGGCCTAAAAAGGCAAGTTGGAGGAGGAGTTTGGGCAGTTATTCAGTGCGAGTACGGGATCGGAGAGGCCTACAAAGCACCGTTGGAGGAGGAGTTTGGGCAGTTGGGTAGTGCGAGTCCGGGATCGGAGAGGCCTATAAAGGCTAGTTAGAAACATAGAAACATAGAAACATAGAAAATAGGTGCAGGAGCAGGCCATTCAGCCCTTCTAGCCTGCACCGCCATTCAATGAGTTCATGGCTGAACATGAAACTTCAGTTCCCCCTTCCTGCTTTCTCGCCATAACCCTTGATCCCCCGAGTAGTAAGGACTTCATCTAACTCCCTTTTGAATATATTTAGTGAATTGGCCTCAACTACTTTCTGTGGTAGAGAATTCCACAGGTTCACCACTCTCTGGGTGAAGAAGTTTCTCCTCATCTCGGTCCTAAATGGCTTACCCCTTATCCTCAGACTGTGACCCCTGGTTCTGGACTTCCCCAACATTGGGAACATTCTTTCTGCATCTAACCTGTCTAAACCCGTCAGAATTTTAAACGTTTCTATGAGGTCCCCTCTCATTCTTCTGAACTCCAGTGAATACAATCCCAATTGATCCAATCTTTCTTGATAGGTCAGTCCCGCCATCCCGGGAATCAGTCTGGTGAACCTTCGCTGCACTCCCTCAATAGCAAGAATGTCCTTCCTCAAGTTAGGAGACCAAAACTGTACACAATACTCCAGGTGTGGCCTCACCAAGGCCCTGTACAACTGTAGCAACACCTCCCTGCCCCTGTATTCAAATCCCCTCGCTATGAAGGCCAACATGCCATTTGCTTTCTTAACCGCCTGCTGTACCTGCATGCCAACCTTCAATGACTGATGTACCATGACACCCAGGTCTCGTTGCACCTTCCCTTTTCCTAATCTGTCACCATTCAGATAATAGTCTGTCTCTCTGTTTTTACCACCAAAGTGGATAACCTCACATTTATCCACATTATACTTCATCTGCCATGCATTTGCCCACTCACCTAACCTATCCAAGTCACTCTGCAGCCTAATAGCATCCTCCTCGCAGCTCGCACTGCCACCCAACTTAGTATCATCCGCAAATTTGGAGATACTGCATTTAATCCCCTCGTCTAAATCATTAATGTACAATGTAAACAGCTGTGGCCCCAGCACAGAACCTTGCGGCACTCCACTAGTCACTGCCTGCCATTCTGAAAAGTACCCGTTTACTCCTACTCTTTGCTTCCTGTCTGACAACCAGTTCTCAATCCACGTCAGCACACTACCCCCAATCCCATGTGCTTTAACTTTGCACATTAATCTCTTGTGTGGGACCTTGTCGAAAGCCTTCTGAAAGTCCAAATATACCACATCAACTGGTTCTCCCTTGTCCACTTTACTGGAAACATCCTCAAAAAATTCCAGAAGATTTGTCAAGCATGATTTCCCTTTCACAAATCCATGCTGACTTGGACCTATCATGTCACCATTTTCCAGATGCACTGCTATGACATCCTTAATAATTGATTCCATCACTTTACCCACTACTGAGGTCAGGCTGACCGGTCTATAATTCCCTGTTTTCTCTCTCCCTCCTTTTTTAAAAAGTGGGGTTACATTGGCTACCCTCCACTCCATAGGAACTGATCCAGAGTCAATGGAATGTTGGAAAATGACTGTCAATGCATCCGCTATTTCCAAGGCCAGCTCCTTAAGTACTCTAGGATGCAGTCCATCAGGCCCTGGGGATTTATCGGCCTTCAATCCCATCAATTTCCCCAACACAATTTCCCGACTAATAAAGATTTCCCTCAGTTCCTCTTCCTTACTAGACCCTCTGACCCCTTTTATATCCGGAAGGTTGTTTGTATCCTCCTTAGTGAATACCGAACCAAAGTACTTGTTCAATTGATCCGCCATTTCTTTGTTCCCCGTTATGACTTCCCCTGATTCTGACTGCAGGGGACCTACGTTTGTCTTCACCAACCTTTTTCTCTTTACATACCTATAGAAACTTTTGCAATCCGCCTTAATGTTCCCTGCAAGCTTCTTCTCGTACTCCATTTTCCCTGTCCTAATCAAACCCTTTGTCCTCCTCTGCTGAGTTCTAAATTTCTCCCAGTCCCCAGGTTCGCTGCTATTTCTGGCCAATTTGTATGCCACTTCCTTGGCTTTAATACTATCCCTGATTTCCCTAGATAGCCACGGTTGAGCCACCTTCCCCTTTTTATTTTTACGCCAGACAGGAATGTACAATTGTTGTACTTCATCCATGCGGTCTCTAAATGTCTGCCATTGCCCATCCACAGTCAACCCCCTAAGTATCATTCGCCAATCTATCCTAGCCAATTCACGCCTCATACCTTCAAAGTTACCCTTCTTTAAGTTCTGGACCATGGTCTCCGAAATTACTGTTTCATTCTCCATCCTAATGCAGAATTCCACCATATTATGGTCACTCTTCCCCAAGGGGCCTCGCACAATGAGATTGCTAATTAATCCTCTCTCATTACACAACACCCAGTCTAAGATGGCCTCCCCCCTAGTTGGTTCCTCAACATATTGGTCTAGAAAACCATCCCTTATGCACTACAGGAAATCCTCCTCCACCGTATTGCTTCAAGTTTGGCTAGCCCAATCTATGTGCATATTACAGTCACCCATTATAACTGCTGCACCTTTATTGCATGCACCCCTAATTTCCTGTTTGATGCCCTCCCCAACATCCCTATTACTGTTTGGAGGTCTGTACACAACTCCTACTAACGTTTTTTGCCCTTTGGTGTTCTGCAGCTCTACCCATATAGATTCCACATCATCCAAGCTGATGTCTTTCCTAACTATTGCATTAATCTCCTCTTTAACCAGCAATGCTACCCCACCTCCTTTTCCTTTTATTCTATCCTTCCTGAATGTTGAATACCCCTGAATGTTGAGTTCCCAGCCCTGATCATCCTGGAGCCACGTCTCCGTAATCCCAATCACATCATATTTGTTAACATCTATTTGCACAATTAATTCATCCACCTTATTGCGGATACTCCTTGCATTAGTTGGAGGAGGAGTTTGGGCAGTTGGGCAGTGCGAGTCCGGAATCGGAGAGTCCTATAAAGGCCCGTTGGAGGAGGAGTTTGGGCAGTTGGGCAGTGCGAGTCCGGGATCGGAGAGGCCTATAAAGGCCCATTGGAGGAGGAGTTTGGGCAGTTGGGCAGTGCGAGTCCGGGATCGGAGAGGCCTATAATGGCCCGTTGGAGGAGGAGTTTGGGCAGTTGGGCAGTGCGAGTCCGGGATCGGAGAGACCTATAAAGGCCCGTTGGAGGGGGAGTTTGGACAGTTGGGCAGTGCGAGTCCGGGGTCGGAGAGGCCTATAAAGGCTAGTTGGAGGAGGAGTTTGGGCAGTTGGGTAGTGTGAGTCCGGGATCGGAGACGCCTATAAAGGCCCGTTGGAGAAGGAGTTTGGGCAGTTGGGCAGTGCGAGTCCGGGATCTGAGAGGCCTATAAAGGCCCGTTGGAGGAGGAGTTTGGACAGTTGGGTAGTGCGAGTCCGGGATCGGAGAGGCCCATAAAGGACCGTTGGAGGAAGAGTTTGGGCAGTTGGATAGTGCGAGTCCGGGATCAGAGAGGCCACTAAAGGCCCGTTGGAGGAGGAGTTTGGGCAGTTGGGCAGTGCGAGTCCGGGATCGGAGAGGCCACTAAAGGCCCGTTGGAGGAGGAGTTTGGGCAGTTGCGCAGAGCGAGTCCGGGATCGGAGAGGCCGATAAAGGCCCGTCGGAGGAGGAGTTTGGGCAGTTGGGCAGTGCGAGTCCTGGATCGGAGAGGCCTATAAAGGCTAGTCGGAGGAGGAGTTTGGACAGTTGGGTAGTGCGAGTCCGGGATCGGAGACGCCGATAAAGGCCCGTTGGAGGAGGAGTTTGGACAGTTGGGTAGAGCGAGTCCGGGATCGGGGAGGCCTATAAAGGCCCGTTGGAGGAGGAGTTTGGGCAGTTGGGTAGTGCGAGTCCGGGATCGGAGAGGCCTATAAAGGCCCGTTGGAGGAGTAGTTTGGACAGTTGGGTAGTGCGAGTCCGGGATCGGAGAGGCCTATAAAGGCTCTTCGGAGGAGGAGTTTGGGCAGTTGGGTAGTGCGAGTCCGGGTTCGGAGAGGCCGATAAAGTCTAGTCGGAGGAGGAGTTTGGACAGTTGGGTAGTGCGAGTCCGTGATCGGAGTGGCCTATAAAGGCCCATCGGAGGAGGAGTTTGGACAGTTGGGTAGTGCGAGTCCGGGATCGGAGAGGCCTATAAAGGCTAGTCGGAGGAGGAGTTTGTGCAGTTGGGTAGTGCGAGTCCGGGATCGGAGAGGCCTATAAATGCCCGTTGGAAGAGGAGTTTGGGCAGTTGGGTAGTGCGAGTCCGGGATCGGAGAGGCCTATAAAGGCCCGTTGGAGGAGAAGTTTGTGCAGTTGGTTAGTGCGAGTCCGGGACCGGAGAGGCCTCACAAGGCCCGTTGGAGGAGGAGTTTGGGCAGTTGGGTAGTGCAAGTCCGGGATCGGAGAGGCCTATAAAGGCTCTTCGGAGGAGGAGTTTGGGCATTTGGGTAGTGCGAGTCCGGGATCGGAGAGGCCTATAAAGGCTCTTCGGAGGAGGAGTTTGGGCAGTTGGGTAGTGCGAGTCCGGGATCGGAGAGGCCTATAACGTCTAGTCGGAGGAGGAGTTTGGACAGTTGGGTAGTGCGAGTCCGGGATTCGAGTTGCCTATGAAGTCCCGTCGGAGGAGGAGTTTGGGCACTTGTGCAGTGCGAGTCCGGGATCGGAGAGGCCTATAAAGGCTAGCCGGAGGAGGAGTTAGGGCAGTTGGGCAGTGCCAGTCCGGGATCGGAGAGGCCTATAAAGGCCCGTTGGAGGAGGAGTTTGGGCAGTTGGGCAGTGCTAGTCCGGGATCGGAGAGGCCTATTAAGGCCCATTGGAGGAGGAGTTTGGGCAGTTGGGCAGTGCGAGTCCGGGATCGGAGAGGCCTATAATGGCCCGTTGGAGGAGGAGTTTGGGCAGTTGGGCAGTGCGAGGCCGGGATCGGAGATACCTATAAAGGCCCGTTGGAGGGGGAGTTTGGACAGTTGGGCAGTGCGAGTCTGGGGTCGGAGAGGCCTATAAAGGCTAGTTGGAGGAGGAGTTTGGGCAGTTGGGTAGTGCGAGTCCGGGATCGGAGACGCCTATAAAGGCCCGTTGGAGAAGGAGTTTGGGCAGTTGGGCAGTGCGAGTCCGGGATCTGAGAGGCCTATAAAGGCCCGTTGGAGGAGGAGTTTGGACAGTTGGGTAGTGCGAGTCCGGGATTGGAGAGGCCCATAAAGTACCGTTGGAGGAAGAGTTTGGGCAGTTGGATAGTGCGAGTCCGGGATCAGAGAGGCCACTAAAGGCCCGTTGGAGGAGGAGTTTGGGCAGTTGGGCAGTGCGAGTCCGGGATCGGAGAGGCCACTAAAGGCCCGTTGGAGGAGGAGTTTGGGCAGTTGCGCAGAGCGAGTCCGGGATCGGAGAGGCCGATAAAGGCCCGTCGGAGGAGGAGTTTGGGCAGTTGGGCAGTGCGAGTCCTGGATCGGAGAGGCCTATAAAGGCTAGTCGGAGGAGGAGTTTGGATAGTTGGGTAGTGCGAGTCCGGGATCGGAGACGCCGATAAAGGCCCGTTGGAGGAGGAGTTTGGACAGTTGGGTAGAGCGAGTCCGGGATCGGGGAGGCCTATAAAGGCCCGTTGGAGGAGGAGTTTGGGCAGTTGGGTAGTGCGAGTCCGGGATCGGAGAGGCCTATAAAGGCCCGTTGGAGGAGTAGTTTGGACAGTTGGGTAGTGCGAGTCCGGGATCGGAGAGGCCTATAAAGGCTCTTCGGAGGAGGAGTTTGGGCAGTTGGGTAGTGCGAGTCCGGGATCGGAGAGGCCTATAAAGTCTAGTCGGAGGAGGAGTTTGGACAGTTGGGTAGTGCGAGTCCGGGATCGGAGAGGCCTATAAAGGCTAGTCGGAGGAGGAGTTTGTGCAGTTGGGTAGTGCGAGTCCGGGATCGGAGAGGCCTATAAATGCCCGTTGGAAGAGGAGTTTGGGCAGTTGGGTAGTACGAGACCGGGATCGGAGAGGCCTATAAAGGCCCGTTGGAGGAGAAGTTTGTGCAGTTGGGTAGTGCGAGTCCGGGATCGGAGAGGCCTCACAAGGCCCGTTGGAGGAGGAGTTTGGGCAGTTGGGTAGTGCGAGTCCGGGATCGGAGAGGCCTATAAAGGCTAGCCGGAGGAGGAGTTAGGGCAGTTGGGCAGTGCAAGTCCCGGTTCGGAGAGGCCTATAAAGGCCCGTTGGAGGAGGAGTTTGGGCAGTTGGCAGTGCGAGTCCGGGATCGGAAAGGCCTATAAAGGCCCGTCGGAGGAGCAGTTTGGGCAGTTGGGTAGTGCGAGTCCGGGATCGGAGAGGCCTATAAAGGCAAGTTGGAGGAGGAGTTTGGGCAGTTGGGCAGTGCGAGTACGGGATCGGAGAGGCCTACAAAGCACCGTTGGAGGAGGAGTTTGGGCAGTTGGCTAGTGCGAGTCCGGGATCGGAGAGGCCTATAAAGGCTAGTTGGAGGAGGAGTTTGGGCAGTTGGGCAGTGCGAGTCCGGAATCGGAGAGTCCTATAAAGGCCCGTTGGAGGAGGAGTTTGGGCAGTTGGGCAGTGCTAGTCCGGGATCGGAGAGGCCTATAAAGGCCCATTGGAGGAGGAGTTTGGGCAGTTGGGCAGTGCGAGTCCGGGATCGGAGAGGCCTATAATGGCCCGTTGGAGGAGGAGTTTGGGCAGTTGGGCAGTGCGAGGCCGGGATCGGAGATACCTATAATGGCCCGTTGGAGGGGGAGTTTGGACAGTTGGGCAGTGCGAGTCCGGGGTCGGAGAGGCCTATAAAGGCTAGTTGGAGGAGGAGTTTGGGCAGTTGGGTAGTGCGAGTCCGGGATCGGAGACGCCTATAAAGGCCCGTTGGAGAAGGAGTTTGGGCAGATGGGCAGTGCGAGTCCGGGATCGGAGAGGCCTATAAAGGCCCGTCGGAGGAGCAGTTTGGGCAGTTGGGTAGTGCGAGTCCGGGATCGGAGAGGCCTATAAAGGCAAGTTGGAGGAGGAGTTTTGGCAGTTGGGCAGTGCGAGTACGGGATCGGAGAGGCCTACAAAGCACCGTTGGAGGAGGAGTTTGGGCAGTTGGGTAGTGCGAGTCCGGGATCGGAGAGGCCTATAAAGGCTAGTTGGAGGAGGAGTTTGGGCAGTTGGGCAGTGCGAGTCCGGAATCGGAGAGTCCTATAAAGGCCCGTTGGAGGAGGAGTTTGGGCAGTTGGGCAGTGCTAGTCCGGGATCGGAGAGGCCTATAAAGGCCCATTGGAGGAGGAGTTTGGGCAGTTGGGCAGTGCGAGTCCGGGATCGGAGAGGCCTATAATGGCCCGTTGGAGGAGGAGTTTGGGCAGTTGGGCAGTGCGAGGCCGGGATCGGAGATACCTATAAAGGCCCGTTGGAGGGGGAGTTTGGACAGTTGGGCAGTGCGAGTCCGGGGTCGGAGAGGCCTATAAAGGCTAGTTGGAGGAGGAGTTTGGGCAGTTGGGTAGTGCGAGTCCGGGATCGGAGACGCCTATAAAGGCCCGTTGGAGAAGGAGTTTGGGCAGTTGGGCAGTGCGAGTCCGGGATCTGAGAGGCCTATAAAGGCCCGTTGGAGGAGGAGTTTGGACAGTTGGGTAGTGCGAGTCCGGGATCGGAGAGGCCCATAAAGGACCGTTGGAGGAAGAGTTTGGGCAGTTGGATAGTGCGAGTCCGGGATCAGAGAGGCCACTAAAGGCCCGTTGGAGGAGGAGTTTGGGCAGTTGGGCAGTGCGAGTCCGGGATCGGAGAGGCCACTAAAGGCCCGTTGGAGGAGGAGTTTGGGCAGTTGCGCAGAGCGAGTCCGGGATCGGAGAGGCCGATAAAGGCCCGTCGGAGGAGGAGTTTGGGCAGTTGGGCAGTGCGAGTCCTGGATCGGAGAGGCCTATAAAGGCTAGTCGGAGGAGGAGTTTGGACAGTTGGGTAGTGCGAGTCCGGGATCGGGGAGGCCTATAAAGGCCCGTTGGAGGAGGAGTTTGGGCAGTTGGGTAGAGCGAGTCCGGGATCGGGGAGGCCTATAAAGGCCCGTTGGAGGAGGAGTTTGGGCAGTTGGGTAGTGCGAGTCCGGGATCGGAGAGTCCTATAAAGTCTAGTCGGAGGAGGAGTTTGGACAGTTGGGTAGTGCGAGTCCGTGATCGGAGTGGCCTATAAAGGCCCATCGGAGGAGGAGTTTGGACAGTTGGGTAGTGCGAGTCCGGGATCGGAGAGGCCTATAAAGGCTAGTCGGAGGAGGAGTTTGTGCAGTTGGGTAGTGCGAGTCCGGGATCGGAGAGGCCTATAAATGCCCGTTGGAAGAGGAGTTTGGGCAGTTGGGTAGTGCGAGTCCGGGATCGGAGAGGCCTATAAAGGCCCGTTGGAGGAGAAGTTTGTGCAGTTGGGTAGTGCGAGTCCGGGATCGGAGAGGCCTCACAAGGCCCGTTGGAGGAGGAGTTTGGGCAGTTGGGTAGTGCGAGTCCGGGATCGGAGAGGCCTATAAAGGCTAGCCGGAGGAGGAGTTAGGGCAGTTGGGCAGTGCAAGTCCCGGTTCGGAGAGGCCTATAAAGGCCCGTTGGAGGAGGAGTTTGGGCAGTTGGCAGTGCGAGTCCGGGATCGGAGAGGCCTATGAAGGCCTGTAGGAGGAGGAGTTTGGTCAGTTGGGCAGTGCGAGTCCGGGATCGTAGAGGCCTATAAAGGCTAGTTGGAGGAGAAGTTTGGACAGTTGGGCAGTGCGAGTCCGGGGTCGGTGAGGCCTATACAGTCCTGTCGGAGGAGGAGTTTGGGCAGTTGGGTAGTGAGAGTCCGGGATCGGATAGGCCTATAAAGGACCGTCGGAGGAGCAGTTTGGGCAGTTGTGTAGTGCGAGTCCGGGATCGGAGAGGCCTATAAAGGCTAGTTGGAGGAGGAGTTTGGGCAGTTGGGCAGTGCGAGTCCGGGATCGGAGAGGCCTATAAAGGCCCGTCGGAGGAGCAGTTTGGGCAGTTGGGTAGTGCGAGTCCGGGATCGGAGAGGCCTATAAAGGCAAGTTGGAGGAGGAGTTTGGGCAGTTATTCAGTGCGAGTACGGGATCGGAGAGGCCTACAAAGCACCGTTGGAGGAGGAGTTTGGGCAGTTGGGTAGTGCGAGTCCGGGATCGGAGAGGCCTATAAAGGCTAGTTGGAGGAGGAGTTTGGGCAGTTGGGCAGTGCGAGTCCGGAATCGGAGAGTCCTATAAAGGCCCGTTGGAGGAGGAGTTTGGGCAGTAGGGCAGTGCGAGTCCGGGATCGGAGAGGCCTATAAAGGCCCATTGGAGGAGGAGTTTGGGTAGTTGGGCAGTGCGAGTCCGGGATCGGAGAGGCCTATAATGGCCCGTTGGAGGAGGAGTTTGGGCAGTTGGGCAGTGCGAGTCCGGGATCGGAGAGACCTATAAAGGCCCGTTGGAGGGGGAGTTTGGACAGTTGGGCAGTGCGAGTCCGGGGTCGGAGAGGCCTATAAAGGCTAGTTGGAGGAGGAGTTTGGGCAGTTGGGTAGTGTGAGTCCGGGATCGGAGACGCCTATAAAGGCCCGTTGGAGAAGGAGTTTGGGCAGTTGGGCAGTGCGAGTCCGGGATCGGAGAGGCCTATAAAGGCTCGTTGGAGGAGGAGTTTGGACAGTTGGGTAGTGCGAGTCCGGGATCGGAGAGGCCCATAAAGGACCGTTGGAGGAAGAGTTTGGGCAGTTGGATAGTGCGAGTCCGGGATCAGAGAGGCCACTAAAGGCCCGTTGGAGGAGGAGTTTGGGCAGTTGGGCAGTGAGAGTCCGGGATCGGAGAGGCCGATAAAGGCCCGTCGGAGGAGGAGTTTGGGCAGTTGGGCAGTGCGAGTCCTGGATCGGAGAGGCCTATAAAGGCCAATCGGAGGAGGAGTTTGGACAGTTGGGTAGTGCGAGTCCGGGATCGGAGACGCCGATAAAGGCCCGTTGGAGGAGGAGTTTGGACAGTTGGGTAGAGCGAGTCCGGGATCGGGGAGGCCTATAAAGGCCCGTTGGAGGAGGAGTTTGGGCAGTTGGGTAGTGCGAGTCCGGGATCGGAGAGGCCTATAAAGGCCCGTTGGAGGAGAAGTTTGGACAGTTGGGTAGTGCGAGTCCGGGATCGGAGAGCCCTATAAAGGCTCTTCGGAGGAGGAGTTTGGGCAGTTGGGTAGTGCGAGTCCGGGATCGGAGAGGCCTATAAAGTCTAGTCGGAGGAGGAGTTTGGACAGTTGGGTAGTGCGAGTCCGTGATCGGAGTGGCCTATAAAGGCCCATCGGAGGAGGAGTTTGGACAGTTGGGTAGTGCGAGTCCGGGATCGGAGAGGCCTATAAAGGCTAGTCGGAGGAGGAGTTTGTGCAGTTGGGTAGTGCGAGTCCGGGATCGGAGAGGCCTATAAATGCCCGTTGGAAGAGGAGTTTGGGCAGTTGGGTAGTGCGAGTCCGGGATCGGAGAGGCCTATAAAGGCCCGTTGGAGGAGAAGTTTGTGCAGTTGGTTAGTGCGAGTCCGGGATCGGAGAGGCCTCACAAGGCCCGTTGGAGGAGGAGTTTGGGCAGTTGGGTAGTGCAAGTCCGGGATCGGAGAGGCCTATAAAGGCTCTTCGGAGGAGGAGTTTGGGCAGTTGGGTAGTGCGAGTCCGGGATCGGAGAGGCCTATAAAGGCTCTTCGGAGGAGGAGTTTGGGCAGTTGGGTAGTGCGAGTCCGGGATCGGAGAGGCCTATAACGGCTAGTCGGAGGAGGAGTTTGGACAGTTGGGTAGTGCGAGTCCGGGATTGGAGTTGCCTATGAAGTCCCGTCGGAGGAGGAGTTTGGGCACTTGTGCAGTGCGAGTCCGGGATCGGAGAGGCCTATAAAAGCTAGCCGGAGGAGGAGTTAGGGCAGTTGGGCAGTGCCAGTCCGGGATCGGAGAGGCCTATAAAGGCCCGTTGGAGGAGGAGTTTGGGCAGTTGGCAGTGCGAGTCCGGGATCGGAGAGGCCTTTAAAGGCCCGTCGGAGGAGGAGTTTGGTCAGTTGGGTAGTGCGAGTCCGGGATCGGAGAGGCCTATAAAGGCTAGTTGGAGGAGGAGGTTGGGCAGTTGGGTAGTGCGAGTCCGGGGTCGGGGAGGCCTATAAAGGCCCGTTGGAGGAGTAGTTTGGGCAGTTGGGCAGTGCGTGTCCGGGATCGGAGAGGCCTATAAAGGCCCATTGGAGGAGGAGTTTGGGCAGTTGGGCAGTGCGAGTCCGGAATCGGAGAGGCCTATAATGGCCCGTTGGAGGAGGAGTTTGGGCAGTTGGGCAGTGCGAGGCCGGGATCGGAGAGGCCTATAATGGCCTGTTGGAGGAGGAGTTTGGGCAGTTGGGCAGTGCGAGTCCGGGATCGGAGAGGCCTATAAAGGCCCGTTGGAGGAGAAGTTTGTGCAGTTGGGTAGTGCGAGTCCGGGATCGGAGAGGCCTCTCAAGGCCCGTTGGAGGAGGAGTTTGGGCAGTTGGGTTGTGCGAGTCCGGGATCGGAGAGGCCTATAAAGGCTCTTCGGAGGAGGAGTTTGGGCAGTTGGGTAGTGCGAGTCCGGGATCGGAGAGGCCTATAAAGGCTCTTCGGAGGAGGAGTTTGGGCAGTTGGGTAGTGCGAGTCCGGGATCGGAGAGGCCTATAACGGCTAGTCGGAGGAGGAGTTTGGACAGTTGGGTAGTGCGAGTCCGGGATTGGAGTTGCCTATGAAGTCCCGTCGGAGGAGGAGTTTGGGCAGTTGGGCAGTGCGAGGCCGGGATCGGAGAGGCCTATAAAGGCCCATTGGAGGAGGAGTTTGGGCAGTTGGGCAGTGCGAGTCCGGGATCGGAGAGGCCTATAATGGCTCGTTGGAGGAGGAGTTTGGGCAGTTGGGCAGTGCGAGGCCGGGATCGGAGAGGCCTATAATGGCCTGTTGGAGGAGGAGTTTGGGCAGTTGGGCAAAGCGAGGCCGGGATCGAAGAGGCCTATAAAGGCCCGTTGGAGGAGGAGTTTGGGCAGTTGGGCAGTGCGAGTCCGGGATCGGAGAGGCCTTTAAAGGCCCGTCGGAGGAGGAGTTTGTTCAGTTGGGTAGTGCGAGTCCGGGATCGGAGAGGCCTATAAAGGCTAGTTGGAGGAGGAGGTTGGGCAGTAGGGTAGTGCGAGTCCGGGGTCGGGGAGGCCTATAAAGGCCCGTTGGAGGAGGAGTTTGGGCAGTTGGGCAGTGCGAGTCCGGGATCGGAGAGGCCTATAAAGGCCCATTGGAGGAGGAGTTTGGGCAGTTGGGCAGTGCGAGTCCGGGATCGGAGAGGCCTATAATGGCCCGTTGGAGGAGGAGTTTGGGCAGTTGGGCAGTGCGAGTCCGGGATCGGAGAGGCCTTTAAAGGCCCGTCGGAGGAGGAGTTTGGTCAGTTGGGTAGTGCGAGTCCGGGATCGGAGAGGCCTATAAAGGCTAGTTGGAGGAGGAGGTTGGGCAGTTGGGTAGTGCGAGTCCGGGGTCGGGGAGGCCTATAAAGGCCCGTTGGAGGAGGAGTTTGGGCAGTTGGGCAGTGCGTGTCCGGGATCGGAGAGGCCTATAAAGGCCCATTGGAGGAGGAGTTTGGGCAGTTGGGCAGTGCGAGTCCGGAATCGGAGAGGCCTATAATGGCCCGTTGGAGGAGGAGTTTGGGCAGTTGGGCAGTGCGAGGCCGGGATCGGAGAGGCCTATAATGGCCTGTTGGAGGAGGAGTTTGGGCAGTTGGGCAGTGCGAGTCCGGGATCGGAGAGGCCTATAAAGGCCCGTTGGAGGAGAAGTTTGTGCAGTTGGGTACTGCGAGTCCGGGATCGGAGAGGCCTCTCAAGGCCCGTTGGAGGAGGAGTTTGGGCAGTTGGGTTGTGCGAGTCCGGGATCGGAGAGGCCTATAAAGGCTCTTCGGAGGAGGAGTTTGGGCAGTTGGGTAGTGCGAGTCCGGGATCGGAGAGGCCTATAACGGCTAGTCGGAGGAGGAGTTTGGACAGTTGGGTAGTGCGAGTCCGGGATTGGAGTTGCCTATGAAGTCCCGTCGGAGGAGGAGTTTGGGCAGTTGGGCAGTGCGAGGCCGGGATCGGAGAGGCCTATAAAGGCCCATTGGAGGAGGAGTTTGGGCAGTTGGGCAGTGCGAGTCCGGGATCGGAGAGGCCTATAATGGCTCGTTGGAGGAGGAGTTTGGGCAGTTGGGCAGTACGAGGCCGGGATCGGAGAGGCCTATAATGGCCTGTTGGAGGAGGAGTTTGGGCAGTTGGGCAAAGCGAGGCCGGGATCGAAGAGGCCTATAAAGGCCCGTTGGTGGAGGAGTTTGGGCAGTTGGGCAGTGCGAGTCCGGGATCGGAGAGGCCTTTAAAGGCCCGTCGGAGGAGGAGTTTGGGCAGTTGGGCAGTGCGAGTCCGGGATCGGAGAGGCCTATAAAGGCCCATTGGAGGAGGAGTTTGGGCAGTTGGGCAGTGCGAGTCCGGGATCGGAGAGGCCTATAATGGCCCGTTGGAGGAGGAGTTTGGGCAGTTGGGCAGTGCGAGGCCGGGATCGGAGAGGCCTATAATGGCCTGTTGGAGGAGGAGTTTGGGCAGTTGGGCAGTGCGAGGCCGGGATCGGAGAGGCCTATAAAGGCCCGTTGGAGGAGGAGTTTGGGCAGTTGGGCAGTGCGAGTCCGGGATCGGAGAGGCCTATAAAGGCTAGTTGGAGGAGGATTTTGGGCAGTTGGGTGGTGCGAGTCCGGGATCGTAGAGGCCAATAAAGGCTCGTCGGAGGAGGAGTTTGGGCAGTTGTGTAGTGCGAGTCCGGGATCGGAGAGGCCCATAAAGGACCGTTGGAGGAAGAGTTTGGGCAGTTGGATAGTGCGAGTCCGGGATCAGAGAGGCCACTAAAGGCCCGTTGGAGGAGGAGTTTGGGCAGTTGGGCAGTGCGAGTCCGGGATCGGAGAGGCCACTAAAGGCCCGTTGGAGGAGGAGTTTGGGCAGTTGCGCAGAGCGAGTCCGGGATCGGAGAGGCCGATAAAGGCCCGTCGGAGGAGGAGTTTGTGCAGTTGGGTAGTGCGAGTCCGGGATCGGAGAGGCCTATAAATGCCCGTTGGAAGAGGAGTTTGGGCAGTTGGGTAGTGCGAGTCCGGGATCGGAGAGGCCTATAAAGGCCCGTTGGAGGAGAAGTTTGTGCAGTTGGGTAGTGCGAGTCCGGGATCGGAGAGGCCTCACAAGGCCCGTTCGAGGAGGAGTTTGGGCAGTTGGGTAGTGCGAGTCCGGGCTCGGAGAGGCCTATAAAGGCTAGCCGGAGGAGGAGTTAGGGCAGTTGGGCAGTGCAAGTCCCGGTTCGGAGAGGCCTATAAAGGCCCGTTGGAGGAGGAGTTTGGGCAGTTGGCAGTGCGAGTCCGGGATCGGAGAGGCCTATAAAGGCCTGTAGGAGGAGGAGTTTGGTCAGTTGGGCAGTGCGAGTCCGGGATCGTAGAGGCCTATAAAGGCTAGTTGGAGGAGAAGTTTGGACAGTTGGGAAGTGCGAGTCCGGGGTCGGTGAGGCCTATACAGTCCTGTCGGAGGAGGAGTTTGGGCAGTTGGGTAGTGAGAGTCCGGGATCGGAGAGGCCTATAAAGGACCGTCGGAGGAGCAGTTTGGGCAGTTGTGTAGTGCGAGTCCGGGATCGGAGAGGCCTATAAAGGCTAGTTGGAGGAGGAGTTTGGGCAGTTGGGCAGTGCGAGTCCGGGATCGGAGAGGCCTATAAAGGCCCGTCGGAGGAGCAGTTTGGGCAGTTGGGTAGTGCGAGTCCGGGATCGGAGAGGCCTATAAAGGCAAGTTGGAGGAGGAGTTTGGGCAGTTATTCAGTGCGAGTACGGGATCGGAGAGGCCTACAAAGCACCGTTGGAGGAGGAGTTTGGGCAGTTGGGTAGTGCGAGTCCGGGATCGGAGAGGCCTATAAAGGCTAGTTGGAGGAGGAGTTTGGGCAGTTGGGCAGTGCGAGTCCGGAATCGGAGAGTCCTATAAAGGCCCGTTGGAGGAGGAGTTTGGGCAGTTGGGCAGTGCGAGTCCGGGATCGGAGAGGCCTATAAAGGCCCATTGGAGGAGGAGTTTGGGCAGTTGGGCAGTGCGAGTCCGGGATCGGAGAGGCCTATAATGGCCCGTTGGAGGAGGAGTTTGGGCAGTTGGGCAGTGCGAGTCCGGGATCGGAGAGACCGATAAAGGCCCGTTGGAGGGGGAGTTTGGACAGTTGGGCAGTGCGAGTCCGGGGTCGGAGAGGCCTATAAAGGCTAGTTGGAGGAGGAGTTTGGGCAGTTGGGTAGTGTGAGTCCGGGATCGGAGACGCCTATAAAGGCCCGTTGGAGAAGGAGTTTGGGCAGTTGGGCAGTGCGAGTCCGGGATCTGAGAGGCCCATAAAGGTCCGTTGGAGGAAGAGTTTGGGCAGTTGGATAGTGCGAGTCCGGGATCAGAGAGGCCACTAAAGGCCCGTTGGAGGAGGAGTTTGGGCAGTTGGGCAGTGCGAGTCCGGGATCGGAGAGGCCACTAAAGGCCCGTTGGAGGAGGAGTTTGGGCAGTTGCGCAGAGCGAGTCCGGGATCGGAGAGGCCGATAAAGGCCCGTCGGAGGAGGAGTTTGGGCAGTTGGGCAGTGCGAGTCCTGGATCGGAGAGGCCTATAAAGGCTAGTCGGAGGAAGAGTTTGGACAGTTGGGTAGTGCGAGTCCGGGATCGGAGACGCCGATAAAGGCCCGTTGGAGGAGGAGTTTGGACAGTTGGGTAGAGCGAGTCCGGGATCGGGGAGGCCTATAAAGGCCCGTTGGAGGAGGAGTTTGGGCAGTTGGGTAGTGCGAGTCCGGGATCGGAGAGGCCTATAAAGGCCCGTTGGAGGAGTAGTTTGGACAGTTGGGTAGTGCGAGTCCGGGATCGGAGAGGCCTATAAAGGCTCTTCGGAGGAGGAGTTTGGGCAGTTGGGTAGTGCGAGTCCGGGATCGGAGAGGCCTATAAAGTCTAGTCGGAGGAGGAGTTTGGACAGTTGGGTAGTGCGAGTCCGTGATCGGAGTGGCCTATAAAGGCCCATCGGAGGAGGAGTTTGGACAGTTGGGTAGTGCGAGTCCGGGATCGGAGAGGCCTATAAAGGCTAGTCGGTGGAGGAGTTTGTGCAGTTGGGTAGTGCGAGTCCGGGATCGGAGAGGCCTATAAATGCCCGTTGGAAGAGGAGTTTGGGCAGTTGGGTAGTGCGAGTCCGGGATCGGAGAGGCCTATAAAGGCTCTTCGGAGGAGGAGTTTGGGCAGTTGGGTAGTGCGAGTCCGGGATCGGAGAGGCCTATAAAGGCTCTTCGGAGGAGGAGTTTGGGCAGTTGAGTAGTGCGAGTCCGGGATCGGAGAGGCCTATAACGGCTAGTCGGAGGAGGAGTTTGGACAGTTGGGTAGTGCGAGTCCGGGATTGGAGTTGCCTATGAAGTCCCGTCGGAGGAGGAGTTTGGGCACTTGTGCAGTGCGAGTCCGGGATCGGAGAGGCCTATAAAGGCTAGCCGGAGGAGGAGTTAGGGCAGTTGGGCAGTGCCAGTCCGGGATCGGAGAGGCCAATAAAGGCCCGTTGGAGGAGGAGTTTGGGCAGTTGGGCAGTGCTAGTCCGGGATCGGAGAGCCCTATAAAGGCCCATTGGAGGAGGAGTTTGGGCAGTTGGGCAGTGCGAGTCCGGGATCGGAGAGGCCTATAATGGCCCGTTGGAGGAGGAGGTTGGGCAGTTGGGTAGTGCGAGTCCGGGGTCGGGGAGGCCTATAAAGGCCCGTTGGAGGAGTAGTTTGGGCAGTTGGGCAGTGCGTGTCCGGGATCGGAGAGGCCTATAAAGGCCCATTGGAGGAGGAGTTTGGGCCGTTGGGCAGTGCGAGTCCGGAATCGGAGAGGCCTATAATGGCCCGTTGGAGGAGGAGTTTGGGCAGTTGGGCAGTGCGAGGCCGGGATCGGAGAGGCCTATAATGGCCTGTTGGAGGAGGAGTTTGGGCAGTTGGGCAGTGCGAGTCCGGGATCGGAGAGGCCTATAAAGGCCCGTTGGAGGAGAAGTTTGTGCAGTTGGGTAGTGCGAGTCCGGGATCGGAGAGGCCTCTCAAGGCCCGTTGGAGGAGGAGTTTGGGCAGTTGGGTTGTGCGAGTCCGGGATCGGAGAGGCCTATAAAGGCTCTTCGGAGGAGGAGTTTGGGCAGTTGGGTAGTGCGAGTCCGGGATCGGAGAGGCCTATAAAGGCTCTTCGGAGGAGGAGTTTGGGCAGTTGGGTAGTGCGAGTCCGGGATCGGAGAGGCCTATAACGGCTAGTCGGAGGAGGAGTTTGGACAGTTGGGTAGTGCGAGTCCGGGATTGGAGTTGCCTATGAAGTCCCGTCGGAGGAGGAGTTTGGGCAGTTGGGCAGTGCGAGGCCGGGATCGGAGAGGCCTATAAAGGCCCATTGGAGGAGGAGTTTGGGCAGTTGGGCAGTGCGAGTCCGGGATCGGAGAGGCCTATAATGGCTCGTTGGAGGAGGAGTTTGGGCAGTTGGGCAGTGCGAGGCAGGGATCGGAGAGGCCTATAATGGCCTGTTGGAGGAGGAGTTTGGGCAGTTGGGCAAAGCGAGGCCGGGATCGAAGAGGCCTATAAAGGCCCGTTGGAGGAGGAGTTTGGGCAGTTGGGCAGTGCGAGTCCGGGATCGGAGAGGCCTTTAAAGGCCCGTCGGAGGAGGAGTTTGTTCAGTTGGGTAGTGCGAGTCCGGGATCGGAGAGGCCTATAAAGGCTAGTTGGAGGAGGAGGTTGGGCAGTAGGGTAGTGCGAGTCCGGGGTCGGGGAGGCCTATAAAGGCCCGTTGGAGGAGGAGTTTGGGCAGTTGGGCAGTGCGAGTCCGGGATCGGAGAGGCCTATAAAGGCCCATTGGAGGAGGAGTTTGGGCAGTTGGGCAGTGCGAGTCCGGGATCGGAGAGGCCTATAATGGCCCGTTGGAGGAGGAGTTTGGGCAGTTGGGCAGTGCGAGTCCGGGATCGGAGAGGCCTTTAAAGGCCCGTCGGAGGAGGAGTTTGGTCAGTTGGGTAGTGCGAGTCCGGGATCGGAGAGGCCTATAAAGGCTAGTTGGAGGAGGAGGTTGGGCAGTTGGGTAGTGCGAGTCCGGGGTCGGGGAGGCCTATAAAGGCCCGTTGGAGGAGGAGTTTGGGCAGTTGGGCAGTGCGTGTCCGGGATCGGAGAGGCCTATAAAGGCCCATTGGAGGAGGAGTTTGGGCAGTTGGGCAGTGCGAGTCCGGAATCGGAGAGGCCTATAATGGCCCGTTGGAGGAGGAGTTTGGGCAGTTGGGCAGTGCGAGGCCGGGATCGGAGAGGCCTATAATGGCCTGTTGGAGGAGGAGTTTGGGCTGTTGGGCAGTGCGAGTCCGGGATCGGAGAGGCCTATAAAGGCCCGTTGGAGGAGAAGTTTGTGCAGTTGGGTACTGCGAGTCCGGGATCGGAGAGGCCTCTCAAGGCCCGTTGGAGGAGGAGTTTGGGCAGTTGGGTTGTGCGAGTCCGGGATCGGAGAGGCCTATAAAGGCTCTTCGGAGGAGGAGTTTGGGCAGTTGGGTAGTGCGAGTCCGGGATCGGAGAGGCCTATAACGGCTAGTCGGAGGAGGAGTTTGGACAGTTGGGTAGTGCGAGTCCGGGATTGGAGTTGCCTATGAAGTCCCGTCGGAGGAGGAGTTTGGGCAGTTGGGCAGTGCGAGGCCGGGATCGGAGAGGCCTATAAAGGCCCATTGGAGGAGGAGTTTGGGCAGTTGGGCAGTGCGAGTCCGGGATCGGAGAGGCCTATAATGGCTCGTTGGAGGAGGAGTTTGGGCAGTTGGGCAGTGCGAGGCCGGGATCGGAGAGGCCTATAATGGCCTGTTGGAGGAGGAGTTTGGGCAGTTGGGCAAAGCGAGGCCGGGATCGAAGAGGCCTATAAAGGCCCGTTGGTGGAGGAGTTTGGGCAGTTGGGCAGTGCGAGTCCGGGATCGGAGAGGCCTATAAAGGCCCATTGGAGGAGGAGTTTGGGCAGTTGGGCAGTGCGAGTCCGGGATCGGAGAGGCCTATAATGGCCCGTTGGAGGAGGAGTTTGGGCAGTTGGGCAGTGCGAGGCCGGGATCGGAGAGGCCTATAATGGCCTGTTGGAGGAGGAGTTTGGGCAGTTGGGCAGTGCGAGGCCGGGATCGGAGAGGCCTATAAAGGCCCGTTGGAGGAGGAGTTTGGGCAGTTGGGCAGTGCGAGTCCGGGATCGGAGAGGCCTATAAAGGCTAGTTGGAGGAGGATTTTGGGCAGTTGGGTGGTGCGAGTCCGGGATCGTAGAGGCCAATAAAGGCTCGTCGGAGGAGGAGTTTGGGCAGTTGTGTAGTGCGAGTCCGGGATCGGAGAGGCCCATAAAGGACCGTTGGAGGAAGAGTTTGGGCAGTTGGATAGTGCGAGTCCGGGATCAGAGAGGCCACTAAAGGCCCGTTGGAGGAGGAGTTTGGGCAGTTGGGCAGTGCGAGTCCGGGATCGGAGAGGCCACTAAAGGCCCGTTGGAGGAGGAGTTTGGGCAGTTGCGCAGAGCGAGTCCGGGATCGGAGAGGCCGATAAAGGCCCGTCGGAGGAGGAGTTTGTGCAGTTGGGTAGTGCGAGTCCGGGATCGGAGAGGCCTATAAATGCCCGTTGGAAGAGGAGTTTGGGCAGTTGGGTAGTGCGAGTCCGGGATCGGAGAGGCCTATAAAGGCCCGTTGGAGGAGAAGTTTGTGCAGTTGGGTAGTGCGAGTCCGGGATCGGAGAGGCCTCACAAGGCCCGTTCGAGGAGGAGTTTGGGCAGTTGGGTAGTGCGAGTCCGGGCTCGGAGAGGCCTATAAAGGCTAGCCGGAGGAGGAGTTAGGGCAGTTGGGCAGTGCAAGTCCCGGTTCGGAGAGGCCTATAAAGGCCCGTTGGAGGAGGAGTTTGGGCAGTTGGCAGTGCGAGTCCGGGATCGGAGAGGCCTATAAAGGCCTGTAGGAGGAGGAGTTTGGTCAGTTGGGCAGTGCGAGTCCGGGATCGTAGAGGCCAATAAAGGCTAGTTGGAGGAGAAGTTTGGACAGTTGGGAAGTGCGAGTCCGGGGTCGGTGAGGCCTATACAGTCCTGTCGGAGGAGGAGTTTGGGCAGTTGGGTAGTGAGAGTCCGGGATCGGAGAGGCCTATAAAGGACCGTCGGAGGAGCAGTTTGGGCAGTTGTGTAGTGCGAGTCCGGGATCGGAGAGGCCTATAAAGGCTAGTTGGAGGAGGAGTTTGGGCAGTTGGGCAGTGCGAGTCCGGGATCGGAGAGGCCTATAAAGGCCCGTCGGAGGAGCAGTTTGGGCAGTTGGGTAGTGCGAGTCCGGGATCGGAGAGGCCTATAAAGGCAAGTTGGAGGAGGAGTTTGGGCAGTTATTCAGTGCGAGTACGGGATCGGAGAGGCCTACAAAGCACCGTTGGAGGAGGAGTTTGGGCAGTTGGGTAGTGCGAGTCCGGGATCGGAGAGGCCTATAAAGGCTAGTTGGAGGAGGAGTTTGGGCAGTTGGGCAGTGCGAGTCCGGAATCGGAGAGTCCTATAAAGGCCCGTTGGAGGAGGAGTTTGGGCAGTTGGGCAGTGCGAGTCCGGGATCGGAGAGGCCTATAAAGGCCCATTGGAGGAGGAGTTTGGGCAGTTGGGCAGTGCGAGTCCGGGATCGGAGAGGCCTATAATGGCCCGTTGGAGGAGGAGTTTGGGCAGTTGGGCAGTGCGAGTCCGGGATCGGAGAGACCGATAAAGGCCCGTTGGAGGGGGAGTTTGGACAGTTGGGCAGTGCGAGTCCGGGGTCGGAGAGGCCTATAAAGGCTAGTTGGAGGAGGAGTTTGGGCAGTTGGGTAGTGTGAGTCCGGGATCGGAGACGCCTATAAAGGCCCGTTGGAGAAGGAGTTTGGGCAGTTGGGCAGTGCGAGTCCGGGATCTGAGAGGCCCATAAAGGTCCGTTGGAGGAAGAGTTTGGGCAGTTGGATAGTGCGAGTCCGGGATCAGAGAGGCCACTAAAGGCCCGTTGGAGGAGGAGTTTGGGCAGTTGGGCAGTGCGAGTCCGGGATCGGAGAGGCCACTAAAGGCCCGTTGGAGGAGGAGTTTGGGCAGTTGCGCAGAGCGAGTCCGGGATCGGAGAGGCCGATAAAGGCCCGTCGGAGGAGGAGTTTGGGCAGTTGGGCAGTGCGAGTCCTGGATCGGAGAGGCCTATAAAGGCTAGTCGGAGGAAGAGTTTGGACAGTTGGGTAGTGCGAGTCCGGGATCGGAGACGCCGATAAAGGCCCGTTGGAGGAGGAGTTTGGACAGTTGGGTAGAGCGAGTCCGGGATCGGGGAGGCCTATAAAGGCCCGTTGGAGGAGGAGTTTGGGCAGTTGGGTAGTGCGAGTCCGGGATCGGAGAGGCCTATAAAGGCCCGTTGGAGGAGTAGTTTGGACAGTTGGGTAGTGCGAGTCCGGGATCGGAGAGGCCTATAAAGGCTCTTCGGAGGAGGAGTTTGGGCAGTTGGGTAGTGCGAGTCCGGGATCGGAGAGGCCTATAAAGTCTAGTCGGAGGAGGAGTTTGGACAGTTGGGTAGTGCGAGTCCGTGATCGGAGTGGCCTATAAAGGCCCATCGGAGGAGGAGTTTGGACAGTTGGGTAGTGCGAGTCCGGGATCGGAGAGGGCTATAAAGGCTAGTCGGTGGAGGAGTTTGTGCAGTTGGGTAGTGCGAGTCCGGGATCGGAGAGGCCTATAAATGCCCGTTGGAAGAGGAGTTTGGGCAGTTGGGTAGTGCGAGTCCGGGATCGGAGAGGCCTATAAAGGCCCGTTGGAGGAGAAGTTTGTGCAGTTGGTTAGTGCGAGTCCGGGATCGGAGAGGCCTCACAAGGCCCGTTGGAGGAGGAGTTTGGGCAGTTGGGTAGTGCAAGTCCGGGATCGGAGAGGCCTATAAAGGCTCTTCGGAGGAGGAGTTTGGGCAGTTGGGTAGTGCGAGTCCGGGATCGGAGAGGCCTATAAAGGCTCTTCGGAGGAGGAGTTTGGGCAGTTGAGTAGTGCGAGTCCGGGATCGGAGAGGCCTATAACGGCTAGTCGGAGGAGGAGTTTGGACAGTTGGGTAGTGCGAGTCCGGGATTGGAGTTGCCTATGAAGTCCCGTCGGAGGAGGAGTTTGGGCACTTGTGCAGTGCGAGTCCGGGATCGGAGAGGCCTATAAAGGCTAGCCGGAGGAGGAGTTAGGGCAGTTGGGCAGTGCCAGTCCGGGATCGGAGAGGCCAATAAAGGCCCGTTGGAGGAGGAGTTTGGGCAGTTGGGCAGTGCTAGTCCGGGATCGGAGAGCCCTATAAAGGCCCATTGGAGGAGGAGTTTGGGCAGTTGGGCAGTGCGAGTCCGGGATCGGAGAGGCCTATAATGGCCCGTTGGAGGAGGAGTTTGGGCAGTTGGGCAGTGCGAGGCCGGGATCGGAGATACCTATAAAGGCCCGTTGGAGGGGCAGTTTGGACAGTTGGGCAGTGCGAGTCCGGGGTCGGAGAGGCCTATAAAGGCTAGTTGGAGGAGGAGTTTGGGCAGTTGGGTAGTGCGAGTCCGGGATCGGAGACGCCTATAAAGGCCCGTTGGAGAAGGAGTTTGGGCAGTTGGGCAGTGCGAGTCCGGGATCTGAGAGGCCTATAAAGGCCCGTTGGAGGAGGAGTTTGGACAGTTGGGTAGTGCGAGTCCGGGATCGGAGAGGCCCATAAAGGACCGTTGGAGGAAGAGTTTGGGCAGTTGGATAGTGCGAGTCCGGGATCAGAGAGGCCACTAAAGGCCCGTTGGAGGAGGAGTTTGGGCAGTTGGGCAGTGCGAGTCCGGGATCGGAGAGGCCACTAAAGGCCCGTTGGAGGAGGAGTTTGGGCAGTTGCGCAGAGCGAGTCCGGGATCGGAGAGGCCGATAAAGGCCCGTCGGAGGAGGACTTTGGGCAGTTGGGCAGTGCGAGTCCTGGATCGGAGAGGCCTATAAAGGCTAGTCGGAGGAGGAGTTTGGACAGTTGGGTAGTGCGAGTCCGGGATCGGAGACACCGATAAAGGCCCGTTGGAGGAGGAGTTTGGACAGTTGGGTAGAGCGAGTCCGGGATCGGGGAGGCCTATAAAGGCCCGTTGGAGGAGGAGTTTGGGCAGTTGGGTAGTGCGAGTCCGGGATCGGAGAGGCCTATAAAGGCCCGTTGGAGGAGTAGTTTGGACAGTTGGGTAGTGCGAGTCCGGGATCGGAGAGGCATATAAAGGCTCTTCGGAGGAGGAGTTTGGGCAGTTGGGTAGTGCGAGTCCGGGATCGGAGAGGCCTATAAAGTCTAGTCGGAGGAGGAGTTTGGACTTGGGTAGTGCGAGTCCGTGATCGGAGTGGCCTATAAAGGCCCATCGGAGGAGGAGTTTGGACAGTTGGGTAGTGCGAGTCCGGGATCGGAGAGGCCTATAAAGGCTAGTCGGAGGAGGAGTTTGTGCAGTTGGGTAGTGCGAGTCCGGGATCGGAGAGGCCTATAAATGCCCGTTGGAAGAGGAGTTTGGGCAGTTGGGTAGTGCGAGTCCGGGAACGGAGAGGCCTATAAAGGCCCGTTGGAGGAGAAGTTTGTGCAGTTGGGTAGTGCGAGTCCGGGATCGGAGAGGCCTATAAAGGCCCGTTGGAGGGGGAGTTTGGACAGTTGGGCAGTGCGAGTCCGGGGTCGGAGAGGCCTATAAAGGCTAGTTGGAGGAGGAGTTTGGGCAGTTGGGTAGTGCGAGTCCGGGATCGGAGACGCCTATAAAGGCCCGTTGGAGAAGGAGTTTGGGCAGTTGGGCAGTGCGAGTCCGGGATCGGAGAGGCCTATAAAGGCCCGTCGGAGGAGCAGTTTGGGCAGTTGGGTAGTGCGAGTCCGGGATCGGAGAGGCCTATAAAGGCAAGTTGGAGGAGGAGTTTGGGCAGTTGGGCAGTGCGAGTACGGGATCGGAGAGGCCTACAAAGCACCGTTGGAGGAGGAGTTTGGGCAGTTGGGTAGTGCGAGTCCGGGATCGGAGAGGCCTATAAAGGCTAGTTGGAGGAGGAGTTTGGGTAGTTGGGCAGTGCGAGTCCGGAATCGGAGAGTCCTATAAAGGCCCGTTGGAGGAGGAGTTTGGGCAGTTGGGCAGTGCTAGTCCGGGATCGGAGAGGCCTATAAAGGCCCATTGGAGGAGGAGTTTGGGCAGTTGGGCAGTGCGAGTCCGGGATCGGAGAGGCCTATAATGGCCCGTTGGAGGAGGAGTTTGGGCAGTTGGGCAGTGCGAGGCCGGGATCGGAGATACCTATAACGGCCCGTTGGAGGGGGAGTTTGGACAGTTGGGCAGTGCGAGTCCGGGGTCGGAGAGGCCTATAAAGGCTAGTTGGAGGAGGAGTTTGGGCAGTTGGGTAGTGCGAGTCCGGGATCGGAGACGCCTATAAAGGCCCGTTGGAGAAGGAGTTTGGGCAGTTGGGCAGTGCGAGTCCGGGATCTGAGAGGCCTATAAAGGCCCGTTGGAGGAGGAGTTTGGACAGTTGGGTAGTGCGAGTCCGGGATCGGAGAGGCCCATAAAGGACCGTTGGAGGAAGAGTTTGGGCAGTTGGATAGTGCGAGTCCGGGATCAGAGAGGCCACTAAAGGCCCGTTGGAGGAGGAGTTTGGGCAGTTGGGCAGTGCGAGTCCGGAATCGGAGAGGCCACTAAAGGCCCGTTGGAGGAGGAGTTTGGGCAGTTGCGCAGAGCGAGTCCGGGATCGGAGAGGCCGATAAAGGCCCGTCGGAGGAGGAGTTTGGGCAGTTGGGCAGTGCGAGTCCTGGATCGGAGAGGCCTATAAAGGCTAGTCGGAGGAGGAGTTTGGACAGTTGGGTAGTGCGAGTCCGGGATCGGAGACGCCGATAAAGGCCCGTTGGAGGAGGAGTTTGGACAGTTGGGTAGAGCGAGTCCGGGATCGGGGAGGCCTATAAAGGCCCGTTGGAGGAGGAGTTTGGGCAGTTGGGTAGTGCGAGTCCGGGATCGGAGAGGCCTATAAAGGCCCGTTGGAGGAGTAGTTTGGACAGTTGGGTAGTGCGAGTCCGGGATCGGAGAGGCCTATAAAGGCTCTTCGGAGGAGGAGTTTGGGCAGTTGGGTAGTGCGAGTCCGGGATCGGAGAGGCCTATAAAGTCTAGTCGGAGGAGGAGTTTGGACAGTTGGGTAGTGCGAGTCCGTGATCGGAGTGGCCTATAAAGGCCCATCGGAGGAGGAGTTTGGACAGTTGGGTAGTGCGAGTCCGGGATCGGAGAGGCCTATAAAGGCTAGTCGGAGGAGGAGTTTGTGCAGTTGGGTAGTGCGAGTCCGGGATCGGAGAGGCCTATAAATGCCCGTTGGAAGAGGAGTTTGGGCAGTTGGGTAGTGCGAGTCCGGGATCGGAGAGGCCTATAAAGGCCCGTTGGAGGAGAAGTTTGTGCAGTTGGGTAGTGCGAGTCCGGGATCGGAGAGGCCTATAAAGGCTCTTCGGAGGAGGAGTTTGGGCAGTTGGGTAGTGCGAGTCCGGGATCGGAGAGGCCTATAAAGGCTAGCCGGAGGAGGAGTTAGGGCAGTTGGGCAGTGCAAGTCCCGGTTCGGAGAGGCCTATAAAGGCCCGTTGGAGGAGGAGTTTGGGCAGTTGGCAGTGCGAGTCCGGGATCGGAGAGGCCTATAAAGGCCTGTAGGAGGAGGAGTTTGGTCAGTTGGGCAGTGCGAGTCCGGGATCGTAGAGGCCTATAAAGGCTAGTTGGAGGAGAAGTTTGGACAGTTGGGCAGTGCGAGTCCGGGGTCGGTGAGGCCTATACAGTCCTGTCGGAGGAGGAGTTTGGGCAGTTGGGTAGTGAGAGTCCGGGATCGGAGAGGCCTATAAAGGACCGTCGGAGGAGCAGTTTGGGCAGTTGTGTAGTGCGAGTCCGGGATCGGAGAGGCCTATAAAGGCTAGTTGGAGGAGGAGTTTGGGCAGTTGGGCAGTGCGAGTCCGGGATCGGAGAGGCCTATAAAGGCCCGTCGGAGGAGCAGTTTGGGCAGTTGGGTAGTGCGAGTCCGGGATCGGAGAGGCCTAAAAAGGCAAGTTGGAGGAGGAGTTTGGGCAGTTATTCAGTGCGAGTACGGGATCGGAGAGGCCTACAAAGCACCGTTGGAGGAGGAGTTTGGGCAGTTGGGTAGTGCGAGTCCGGGATCGGAGAGGCCTATAAAGGCTAGTTAGAAACATAGAAACATAGAAACATAGAAAATAGGTGCAGGAGCAGGCCATTCAGCCCTTCTAGCCTGCACCGCCATTCAATGAGTTCATGGCTGAACATGAAACTTCAGTTCCCCCTTCCTGCTTTCTCGCCATAACCCTTGATCCCCCGAGTAGTAAGGACTTCATCTAACTCCCTTTTGAATATATTTAGTGAATTGGCCTCAACTACTTTCTGTGGTAGAGAATTCCACAGGTTCACCACTCTCTGGGTGAAGAAGTTTCTCCTCATCTCGGTCCTAAATGGCTTACCCCTTATCCTCAGACTGTGACCCCTGGTTCTGGACTTCCCCAACATTGGGAACATTCTTTCTGCATCTAACCTGTCTAAACCCGTCAGAATTTTAAACGTTTCTATGAGGTCCCCTCTCATTCTTCTGAACTCCAGTGAATACAATCCCAATTGATCCAATCTTTCTTGATAGGTCAGTCCCGCCATCCCGGGAATCAGTCTGGTGAACCTTCGCTGCACTCCCTCAATAGCAAGAATGTCCTTCCTCAAGTTAGGAGACCAAAACTGTACACAATACTCCAGGTGTGGCCTCACCAAGGCCCTGTACAACTGTAGCAACACCTCCCTGCCCCTGTATTCAAATCCCCTCGCTATGAAGGCCAACATGCCATTTGCTTTCTTAACCGCCTGCTGTACCTGCATGCCAACCTTCAATGACTGATGTACCATGACACCCAGGTCTCGTTGCACCTTCCCTTTTCCTAATCTGTCACCATTCAGATAATAGTCTGTCTCTCTGTTTTTACCACCAAAGTGGATAACCTCACATTTATCCACATTATACTTCATCTGCCATGCATTTGCCCACTCACCTAACCTATCCAAGTCACTCTGCAGCCTAATAGCATCCTCCTCGCAGCTCGCACTGCCACCCAACTTAGTATCATCCGCAAATTTGGAGATACTGCATTTAATCCCCTCGTCTAAATCATTAATGTACAATGTAAACAGCTGTGGCCCCAGCACAGAACCTTGCGGCACTCCACTAGTCACTGCCTGCCATTCTGAAAAGTACCCGTTTACTCCTACTCTTTGCTTCCTGTCTGACAACCAGTTCTCAATCCACGTCAGCACACTACCCCCAATCCCATGTGCTTTAACTTTGCACATTAATCTCTTGTGTGGGACCTTGTCGAAAGCCTTCTGAAAGTCCAAATATACCACATCAACTGGTTCTCCCTTGTCCACTTTACTGGAAACATCCTCAAAAAATTCCAGAAGATTTGTCAAGCATGATTTCCCTTTCACAAATCCATGCTGACTTGGACCTATCATGTCACCATTTTCCAGATGCACTGCTATGACATCCTTAATAATTGATTCCATCACTTTACCCACTACTGAGGTCAGGCTGACCGGTCTATAATTCCCTGTTTTCTCTCTCCCTCCTTTTTTAAAAAGTGGGGTTACATTGGCTACCCTCCACTCCATAGGAACTGATCCAGAGTCAATGGAATGTTGGAAAATGACTGTCAATGCATCCGCTATTTCCAAGGCCACCTCCTTAAGTACTCTAGGATGCAGTCCATCAGGCCCTGGGGATTTATCGGCCTTCAATCCCATCAATTTCCCCAACACAATTTCCCGACTAATAAAGATTTCCCTCAGTTCCTCTTCCTTACTAGACCCTCTGACCCCTTTTATATCCGGAAGGTTGTTTGTATCCTCCTTAGTGAATACCGAACCAAAGTACTTGTTCAATTGATCCGCCATTTCTTTGTTCCCCGTTATGACTTCCCCTGATTCTGACTGCAGGGGACCTACGTTTGTCTTCACCAACCTTTTTCTCTTTACATACCTATAGAAACTTTTGCAATCCGCCTTAATGTTCCCTGCAAGCTTCTTCTCGTACTCCATTTTCCCTGTCCTAATCAAACCCTTTGTCCTCCTCTGCTGAGTTCTAAATTTCTCCCAGTCCCCAGGTTCGCTGCTATTTCTGGCCAATTTGTATGCCACTTCCTTGGCTTTAATACTATCCCTGATTTCCCTAGATAGCCACGGTTGAGCCACCTTCCCCTTTTTATTTTTACGCCAGACAGGAATGTACAATTGTTGTACTTCATCCATGCGGTCTCTAAATGTCTGCCATTGCCCATCCACAGTCAACCCCCTAAGTATCATTCGCCAATCTATCCTAGCCAATTCACGCCTCATACCTTCAAAGTTACCCTTCTTTAAGTTCTGGACCATGGTCTCCGAAATTACTGTTTCATTCTCCATCCTAATGCAGAATTCCACCATATTATGGTCACTCTTCCCCAAGGGGCCTCGCACAATGAGATTGCTAATTAATCCTCTCTCATTACACAACACCCAGTCTAAGATGGCCTCCCCCCTAGTTGGTTCCTCAACATATTGGTCTAGAAAACCATCCCTTATGCACTACAGGAAATCCTCCTCCACCGTATTGCTTCAAGTTTGGCTAGCCCAATCTATGTGCATATTACAGTCACCCATTATAACTGCTGCACCTTTATTGCATGCACCCCTAATTTCCTGTTTGATGCCCTCCCCAACATCCCTATTACTGTTTGGAGGTCTGTACACAACTCCTACTAACGTTTTTTGCCCTTTGGTGTTCTGCAGCTCTACCCATATAGATTCCACATCATCCAAGCTGATGTCTTTCCTAACTATTGCATTAATCTCCTCTTTAACCAGCAATGCTACCCCACCTCCTTTTCCTTTTATTCTATCCTTCCTGAATGTTGAATACCCCTGAATGTTGAGTTCCCAGCCCTGATCATCCTGGAGCCACGTCTCCGTAATCCCAATCACATCATATTTGTTAACATCTATTTGCACAATTAATTCATCCACCTTATTGCGGATACTCCTTGCATTAGTTGGAGGAGGAGTTTGGGCAGTTGGGCAGTGCGAGTCCGGAATCGGAGAGTCCTATAAAGGCCCGTTGGAGGAGGAGTTTGGGCAGTTGGGCAGTGCGAGTCCGGGATCGGAGAGGCCTATAAAGGCCCATTGGAGGAGGAGTTTGGGCAGTTGGGCAGTGCGAGTCCGGGATCGGAGAGGCCTATAATGGCCCGTTGGAGGAGGAGTTTGGGCAGTTGGGCAGTGCGAGTCCGGGATCGGAGAGACCTATAAAGGCCCGTTGGAGGGGGAGTTTGGACAGTTGGGCAGTGCGAGTCCGGGGTCGGAGAGGCCTATAAAGGCTAGTTGGAGGAGGAGTTTGGGCAGTTGGGTAGTGTGAGTCCGGGATCGGAGACGCCTATAAAGGCCCGTTGGAGAAGGAGTTTGGGCAGTTGGGCAGTGCGAGTCCGGGATCTGAGAGGCCTATAAAGGCCCGTTGGAGGAGGAGTTTGGACAGTTGGGTAGTGCGAGTCCGGGATCGGAGAGGCCCATAAAGGACCGTTGGAGGAAGAGTTTGGGCAGTTGGATAGTGCGAGTCCGGGATCAGAGAGGCCACTAAAGGCCCGTTGGAGGAGGAGTTTGGGCAGTTGGGCAGTGCGAGTCCGGGATCGGAGAGGCCACTAAAGGCCCGTTGGAGGAGGAGTTTAGGCAGTTGCGCAGAGCGAGTCCGGGATCGGAGAGGCCGATAAAGGCCCGTCGGAGGAGGAGTTTGGGCAGTTGGGCAGTGCGAGTCCTGGATCGGAGAGGCCTATAAAGGCTAGTCGGAGGAGGAGTTTGGACAGTTGGGTAGTGCGAGTCCGGGATCGGAGACGCCGATAAAGGCCCGTTGGAGGAGGAGTTTGGACAGTTGGGTAGAGCGAGTCCGGGATCGGGGAGGCCTATAAAGGCCCGTTGGAGGAGGAGTTTGGGCAGTTGGGTAGTGCGAGTCCGGGATCGGAGAGGCCTATAAAGGCCCGTTGGAGGAGTAGTTTGGACAGTTGGGTAGTGCGAGTCCGGGATCGGAGAGGCCTATAAAGGCTCTTCGGAGGAGGAGTTTGGGCAGTTGGGTAGTGCGAGTCCGGGATCGGAGAGGCCTATAAAGTCTAGTCGGAGGAGGAGTTTGGACAGTTGGGTAGTGCGAGTCCGTGATCGGAGTGGCCTATAAAGGCCCATCGGAGGAGGAGTTTGGACAGTTGGGTAGTGCGAGTCCGGGGTCGGAGAGGCCTATAAAGGCTAGTTGGAGGAGGAGTTTGGGCAGTTGGGTAGTGTGAGTCCGGGATCGGAGACGCCTATAAAGGCCCGTTGGAGAAGGAGTTTGGGCAGTTGGGCAGTGCGAGTCCGGGATCTGAGAGGCCTATAAAGGCCCGTTGGAGGAGGAGTTTGGACAGTTGGGTAGTGCGAGTCCGGGATCGGAGAGGCCCATAAAGGACCGTTGGAGGAAGAGTTTGGGCAGTTGGATAGTGCGAGTCCGGGATCAGAGAGGCCACTAAAGGCCCGTTGGAGGAGGAGTTTGGGCAGTTGGGCAGTGCGAGTCCGGGATCGGAGAGGCCACTAAAGGCCCGTTGGAGGAGGAGTTTGGGCAGTTGCGCAGAGCGAGTCCGGGATCGGAGAGGCCGATAAAGGCCCGTCGGAGGAGGAGTTTGGGCAGTTGGGCAGTGCGAGTCCTGGATCGGAGAGGCCTATAAAGGCTAGTCGGAGGAGGAGTTTGGACAGTTGGGTAGTGCGAGTCCGGGATCGGAGACGCCGATAAAGGCCCGTTGGAGGAGGAGTTTGGACAGTTGGGTAGAGCGAGTCCGGGATCGGGGAGGCCTATAAAGGCCCGTTGGAGGAGGAGTTTGGGCAGTTGGGTAGTGCGAGTCCGGGATCGGAGAGGCCTATAAAGGCCCGTTGGAGGAGTAGTTTGGACAGTTGGGTAGTGCGAGTCCGGGATCGGAGAGGCCTATAAAGGCTCTTCGGAGGAGGAGTTTGGGCAGTTGGGTAGTGCGAGTCCGGGATCGGAGAGGCCTATAAAGTCTAGTCGGAGGAGGAGTTTGGACAGTTGGGTAGTGCGAGTCCGTGATCGGAGTGGCCTATAAAGGCCCATCGGAGGAGGAGTTTGGACAGTTGGGTAGTGCGAGTCCGGGATCGGAGAGGCCTATAAAGGCTAGTCGGAGGAGGAGTTTGTGCAGTTGGGTAGTGCGAGTCCGGGATCGGAGAGGCCTATAAATGCCCGTTGGAAGAGGAGTTTGGGCAGTTGGGTAGTGCGAGTCCGGGATCGGAGAGGACTATAAAGGCCCGTTGGAGGAGAAGTTTGTGCAGTTGGGTAGTGCGAGTCCGGGATCGGAGAGGCCTCACAAGGCCCGTTGGAGGAGGAGTTTGGGCAGTTGGGTAGTGCGAGTCCGGGATCGGAGAGGCCTATAAAGGCTAGCCGGAGGAGGAGTTAGGGCAGTTGGGCAGTGCAAGTCCCGGTTCGGAGAGGCCTATAAAGGCCCGTTGGAGGAGGAGTTTGGGCAGTTGGCAGTGCGAGTCCGGGATCGGAAAGGCCTATAAAGGCCCGTCGGAGGAGCAGTTTGGGCAGTTGGGTAGTGCGAGTCCGGGATCGGAGAGGCCTATAAAGGCAAGTTGGAGGACGAGTTTGGGCAGTTGGGCAGTGCGAGTACGGGATCGGAGAGGCCTACAAAGCACCGTTGGAGGAGGAGTTTGGGCAGTTGGCTAGTGCGAGTCCGGGATCGGAGAGGCCTATAAAGGCTAGTTGGAGGAGGAGTTTGGGCAGTTGGGCAGTGCGAGTCCGGAATCGGAGAGTCCTATAAAGGCCCGTTGGAGGAGGAGTTTGGGCAGTTGGGCAGTGCTAGTCCGGGATCGGAGAGGCCTATAAAGGCCCATTGGAGGAGGAGTTTGGGCAGTTGGGCAGTGCGAGTCCGGGATCGGAGAGGCCTATAATGGCCCGTTGGAGGAGGAGTTTGGGCAGTTGGGCAGTGCGAGGCCGGGATCGGAGATACCTATAATGGCCCGTTGGAGGGGGAGTTTGGACAGTTGGGCAGTGCGAGTCCGGGGTCGGAGAGGCCTATAAAGGCTAGTTGGAGGAGGAGTTTGGGCAGTTGGGTAGTGCGAGTCCGGGATCGGAGACGCCTATAAAGGCCCGTTGGAGAAGGAGTTTGGGCAGATGGGCAGTGCGAGTCCGGGATCGGAGAGGCCTATAAAGGCCCGTCGGAGGAGCAGTTTGGGCAGTTGGGTAGTGCGAGTCCGGGATCGGAGAGGCCTATAAAGGCAAGTTGGAGGAGGAGTTTTGGCAGTTGGGCAGTGCGAGTACGGGATCGGAGAGGCCTACAAAGCACCGTTGGAGGAGGAGTTTGGGCAGTTGGGTAGTGCGAGTCCGGGATCGGAGAGGCCTATAAAGGCTAGTTGGAGGAGGAGTTTGGGCAGTTGGGCAGTGCGAGTCCGGAATCGGAGAGTCCTATAAAGGCCCGTTGGAGGAGGAGTTTGGGCAGTTGGGCAGTGCTAGTCCGGGATCGGAGAGGCCTATAAAGGCCCATTGGAGGAGGAGTTTGGGCAGTTGGGCAGTGCGAGTCCGGGATCGGAGAGGCCTATAATGGCCCGTTGGAGGAGGAGTTTGGGCAGTTGGGCAGTGCGAGGCCGGGATCGGAGATACCTATAAAGGCCCGTTGGAGGGGGAGTTTGGACAGTTGGGCAGTGCGAGTCCGGGGTCGGAGAGGCCTATAAAGGCTAGTTGGAGGAGGAGTTTGGGCAGTTGGGTAGTGCGAGTCCGGGATCGGAGACGCCTATAAAGGCCCGTTGGAGAAGGAGTTTGGGCAGTTGGGCAGTGCGAGTCCGGGATCTGAGAGGCCTATAAAGGCCCGTTGGAGGAGGAGTTTGGACAGTTGGGTAGTGCGAGTCCGGGATCGGAGAGGCCCATAAAGGACCGTTGGAGGAAGAGTTTGGGCAGTTGGATAGTGCGAGTCCGGGATCAGAGAGGCCACTAAAGGCCCGTTGGAGGAGGAGTTTGGGCAGTTGGGCAGTGCGAGTCCGGGATCGGAGAGGCCACTAAAGGCCCGTTGGAGGAGGAGTTTGGGCAGTTGCGCAGAGCGAGTCCGGGATCGGAGAGGCCGATAAAGGCCCGTCGGAGGAGGAGTTTGGGCAGTTGGGCAGTGCGAGTCCTGGATCGGAGAGGCCTATAAAGGCTAGTCGGAGGAGGAGTTTGGACAGTTGGGTAGTGCGAGTCCGGGATCGGAGACGCCGATAAAGGCCCGTTGGAGGAGGAGTTTGGACAGTTGGGTAGAGCGAGTCCGGGATCGGGGAGGCCTATAAAGGCCCGTTGGAGGAGGAGTTTGGGCAGTTGGGTAGTGCGAGTCCGGGATCGGAGAGGCCTATAAAGGCCCGTTGGAGGAGTAGTTTGGACAGTTGGGTAGTGCGAGTCCGGGATCGGAGAGGCCTATAAAGGCTCTTCGGAGGAGGAGTTTGGGCAGTTGGGTAGTGCGAGTCCGGGATCGGAGAGGCCTATAAAGGCCCATCGGAGGAGGAGTTTGGACAGTTGGGTAGTGCGAGTCCGGGATCGGAGAGGCCTATAAAGGCTAGTCGGAGGAGGAGTTTGTGCAGTTGGGTAGTGCGAGTCCGGGATCGGAGAGGCCTATAAATGCCCGTTGGAAGAGGAGTTTGGGCAGTTGGGTAGTGCGAGTCCGGGATCGGAGAGGCCTATAAAGGCCCGTTGGAGGAGAAGTTTGTGCAGTTGGGTAGTGCGAGTCCGGGATCGGAGAGGCCTCACAAGGCCCGTTGGAGGAGGAGTTTGGGCAGTTGGGTAGTGCGAGTCCGGGATCGGAGAGGCCTATAAAGGCTAGCCGGAGGAGGAGTTAGGGCAGTTGGGCAGTGCAAGTCCCGGTTCGGAGAGGCCTATAAAGGCCCGTTGGAGGAGGAGTTTGGGCAGTTGGCAGTGCGAGTCCGGGATCGGAGAGGCCTATGAAGGCCTGTAGGAGGAGGAGTTTGGTCAGTTGGGCAGTGCGAGTCCGGGATCGTAGAGGCCTATAAAGGCTAGTTGGAGGAGAAGTTTGGACAGTTGGGCAGTGCGAGTCCGGGGTCGGTGAGGCCTATACAGTCCTGTCGGAGGAGGAGTTTGGGCAGTTGGGTAGTGAGAGTCCGGGATCGGATAGGCCTATAAAGGACCGTCGTAGGAGCAGTTTGGGCAGTTGTGTAGTGCGAGTCCGGGATCGGAGAGGCCTATAAAGGCTAGTTGGAGGAGGAGTTTGGGCAGTTGGGCAGTGCGAGTCCGGGATCGGAGAGGCCTATAAAGGCCCGTCGGAGGAGCAGTTTGGGCAGTTGGGTAGTGCGAGTCCGGGATCGGAGAGGCCTATAAAGGCAAGTTGGAGGAGGAGTTTGGGCAGTTATTCAGTGCGAGTACGGGATCGGAGAGGCCTACAAAGCACCGTTAGAGGAGGAGTTTGGGCAGTTGGGTAGTGCGAGTCCGGGATCGGAGAGGCCTATAAAGGCTAGTTGGAGGAGGAGTTTGGGCAGTTGGGCAGTGCGAGTCCGGAATCGGAGAGTCCTATAAAGGCCCGTTGGAGGAGGAATTTGGGCAGTAGGGCAGTGCGAGTCCGGGATCGGAGAGGCCTATAAAGGCCCATTGGAGGAGGAGTTTGGGTAGTTGGGCAGTGCGAGTCCGGGATCGGAGAGGCCTATAATGGCCCGTTGGAGGAGGAGTTTGGGCAGTTGGGCAGTGCGAGTCCGGGATCGGAGAGACCTATAAAGGCCCGTTGGAGGGGGAGTTTGGACAGTTGGGCAGTGCGAGTCCGGGGTCGGAGAGGCCTATAAAGGCTAGTTGGAGGAGGAGTTTGGGCAGTTGGGTAGTGTGAGTCCGGGATCGGAGACGCCTATAAAGGCCCGTTGGAGAAGGAGTTTGGGCAGTTGGGCAGTGCGAGTCCGGGATCGGAGAGGCCTATAAAGGCTCGTTGGAGGAGGAGTTTGGACAGTTGGGTAGTGCGAGTCCGGGATCGGAGAGGCCCATAAAGGACCGTTGGAGGAAGAGTTTGGGCAGTTGGATAGTGCGAGTCCGGGATCAGAGAGGCCACTAAAGGCCCGTTGGAGGAGGAGTTTGGGCAGTTGGGCAGTGAGAGTCCGGGATCGGAGAGGCCGATAAAGGCCCGTCGGAGGAGGAGTTTGGGCAGTTGGGCAGTGCGAGTCCTGGATCGGAGAGGCCTATAAAGGCTAGTCGGAGGAGGAGTTTGGACAGTTGGGTAGTGCGAGTCCGGGATCGGAGACGCCGATAAAGGCCCGTTGGAGGAGGAGTTTGGACAGTTGGGTAGAGCGAGTCCGGGATCGGGGAGGCCTATAAAGGCCCGTTGGAGGAGGAGTTTGGGCAGTTGGGTAGTGCGAGTCCGGGATCGGAGAGGCCTATAAAGGCCCGTTGGAGGAGAAGTTTGGACAGTTGGGTAGTGCGAGTCCGGGATCGGAGAGGCCTATAAAGGCTCTTCGGAGGAGGAGTTTGGGCAGTTGGGTAGTGCGAGTCCGGGATCGGAGAGGCCTATAAAGTCTAGTCGGAGGAGGAGTTTGGACAGTTGGGTTGTGCGAGTCCGTGATCGGAGTGGCCTATAAAGGCCCATCGGAGGAGGAGTTTGGACAGTTGGGTAGTGCGAGTCCGGGATCGGAGAGGCCTATAAAGGCCCGTTGGAGGAGAAGTTTGTGCAGTTGGTTAGTGCGAGTCCGGGATCGGAGAGGCCTATAAATGCCCGTTGGAAGAGGAGTTTGGGCAGTTGGGTAGTGCGAGTCCGGGATCGGAGAGGCCTATAAAGGCCCGTTGGAGGAGAAGTTTGTGCAGTTGGTTAGTGCGAGTCCGGGATCGGAGAGGCCTCACAAGGCCCGTTGGAGGAGGAGTTTGGGCAGTTGGGTAGTGCAAGTCCGGGATCGGAGAGGCCTATAAAGGCTCTTCGGAGGAGGAGTTTGGGCAGTTGGGTAGTGCGAGTCCGGGATTGGAGAGGCCTATAAAGGCTCTTCGGAGGAGGAGTTTGGGCAGTTGGGTAGTGCGAGTCCGGGATCGGAGAGGCCTATAACGGCTAGGAGGAGGAGGAGTTTGGACAGTTGGGTAGTGCGAGTCCGGGATTGGAGTTGCCTATGAAGTCCCGTCGGAGGAGGAGTTTGGGCACTTGTGCAGTGCGAGTCCGGGATCGGAGAGGCCTATAAAGGCTAGCCGGAGGAGGAGTTAGGGCAGTTGGGCAGTGCCAGTCCGGGATCGGAGAGGCCTATAAAGGCCCGTTGGAGGAGGAGTTTGGGCAGTTGGCAGTGCGTGTCCGGGATCGGAGAGGCCTATAAAGGCCCATTGGAGGAGGAGTTTGGGCAGTTGGGCAGTGCGAGTCCGGAATCGGAGAGGCCTATAATGGCCCGTTGGAGGAGGAGTTTGGGCAGTTGGGCAGTGCGAGGCCGGGATCGGAGAGGCCTATAATGGCCTGTTGGAGGAGGAGTTTGGGCAGTTGGGCAGTGCGAGTCCGGGATCGGAGAGGCCTATAAAGGCCCGTTGGAGGAGAAGTTTGTGCAGTTGGGTAGTGCGAGTCCGGGATCGGAGAGGCCTCTCAAGGCCCGTTGGAGGAGGAGTTTGGGCAGTTGGGTTGTGCGAGTCCGGGATCGGAGAGGCCTATAAAGGCTCTTCGGAGGAGGAGTTTGGGCAGTTGGGTAGTGCGAGTCCGGGATCGGAGAGGCCTATAAAGGCTCTTCGGAGGAGGAGTTTGGGCAGTTGGGTAGTGCGAGTCCGGGATCGGAGAGGCCTATAACGGCTAGTCGGAGGAGGAGTTTGGACAGTTGGGTAGTGCGAGTCCGGGATTGGAGTTGCCTATGAAGTCCCGTCGGAGGAGGAGTTTGGGCAGTTGGGCAGTGCGAGGCCGGGATCGGAGAGGCCTATAAAGGCCCATTGGAGGAGGAGTTTGGGCAGTTGGGCAGTGCGAGTCCGGGATCGGAGAGGCCTATAATGGCTCGTTGGAGGAGGAGTTTGGGCAGTTGGGCAGTGCGAGGCCGGGATCGGAGAGGCCTATAATGGCCTGTTGGAGGAGGAGTTTGGGCAGTTGGGCAAAGCGAGGCCGGGATCGAAGAGGCCTATAAAGGCCCGTTGGAGGAGGAGTTTGGGCAGTTGGGCAGTGTGAGTCCGGGATCGGAGAGGCCTTTAAAGGCCCGTCGGAGGAGGAGTTTGTTCAGTTGGGTAGTGCGAGTCCGGGATCGGAGAGGCCTATAAAGGCTAGTTGGAGGAGGAGGTTGGGCAGTAGGGTAGTGCGAGTCCGGGGTCGGGGAGGCCTATAAAGGCCCGTTGGAGGAGGAGATTGGGCAGTTGGGCAGTGCGAGTCCGGGATCGGAGAGGCCTATAAAGGCCCATTGGAGGAGGAGTTTGGGCAGTTGGGCAGTGCGAGTCCGGGATCGGAGAGGCCTATAATGGCCCGTTGGAGGAGGAGTTTGGGCAGTTGGGCAGTGCGAGTCCGGGATCGGAGAGGCCTTTAAAGGCCCGTCGGAGGAGGAGTTTGGTCAGTTGGGTAGTGCGAGTCCGGGATCGGAGAGGCCTATAAAGGCTAGTTGGAGGAGGAGGTTGGGCAGTTGGGTAGTGCGAGTCCGGGGTCGGGGAGGCCTATAAAGGCCCGTTGGAGGAGGAGTTTGGGCAGTTGGGCAGTGCGTGTCCGGGATCGGAGAGGCCTATAAAGGCCCATTGGAGGAGGAGTTTGGGCAGTTGGGCAGTGCGAGTCCGGAATCGGAGAGGCCTATAATGGCCCGTTGGAGGAGGAGTTTGGGCAGTTGGGCAGTGCGAGGCCGGGATCGGAGAGGCCTATAATGGCCTGTTGGAGGAGGAGTTTGGGCAGTTGGGCAGTGCGAGTCCGGGATCGGAGAGGCCTATAAAGGCCCGTTGGAGGAGAAGTTTGTGCAGTTGGGTACTGTGAGTCCGGGATCGGAGAGGCCTCTCAAGGCCCGTTGGAGGAGGAGTTTGGGCAGTTGGGTTGTGCGAGTCCGGGATCGGAGAGGCCTATAAAGGCTCTTCGGAGGAGGAGTTTGGGCAGTTGGGTAGTGCGAGTCCGGGATCGGAGAGGCCTATAACGGCTAGTCGGAGGAGGAGTTTGGACAGTTGGGTAGTGCGAGTCCGGGATTGGAGTTGCCTATGAAGTCCCGTCGGAGGAGGAGTTTGGGCAGTTGGGCAGTGCGAGGCCGGGATCGGAGAGGCCTATAAAGGCCCATTGGAGGAGGAGTTTGGGCAGTTGGGCAGTGCGAGTCCGGGATCGGAGAGGCCTATAATGGCTCGTTGGAGGAGGAGTTTGGGCAGTTGGGCAGTGCGAGGCCGGGATCGGAGAGGCCTATAATGGCCTGTTGGAGGAGGAGTTTGGGCAGTTGGGCAAAGCGAGGCCGGGATCGAAGAGGCCTATAATGGCCCGTTGGTGGAGGAGTTTGGGCAGTTGGGCAGTGCGAGTCCGGGATCGGAGAGGCCTTTAAAGGCCCGTCGGAGGAGGAGTTTGGGCAGTTGGGCAGTGCGAGTCCGGGATCGGAGAGGCCTATAAAGGCCCATTGGAGGAGGAGTTTGGGCAGTTGGGCAGTGCGAGTCCGGGATCGGAGAGGCCTATAATGGCCCGTTGGAGGAGGAGTTTGGGCAGTTGGGCAGTGCGAGGCCGGGATCGGAGAGGCCTATAATGGCCTGTTGGAGGAGGAGTTTGGGCAGTTGGGCAGTGCGAGGCCGGGATCGGAGAGGCCTATAAAGGCCCGTTGGAGGAGGAGTTTGGGCAGTTGGGCAGTGCGAGTCCGGGATCGGAGAGGCCTATAAAGGCTAGTTGGAGGAGGATTTTGGGCAGTTGGGTGGTGCGAGTCCGGGATCGTAGAGGCCAATAAAGGCTCGTCGGAGGAGGAGTTTGGGCAGTTGTGTAGTGCGAGTCCGGGATCGGAGAGGCCCATAAAGGACCGTTGGAGGAAGAGTTTGGGCAGTTGGATAGTGCGAGTCCGGGATCAGAGAGGCCACTAAAGGCCCGTTGGAGGAGGAGTTTGGGCAGTTGGGCAGTGCGAGTCCGGGATCGGAGAGGCCACTAAAGGCCCGTTGGAGGAGGAGTTTGGGCAGTTGCGCAGAGCGAGTCCGGGATCGGAGAGGCCGATAAAGGCCCGTCGGAGGAGGAGTTTGGGCAGTTGGGCAGTGCGAGTCCTGGATCGGAGAGGCCTATAAAGGCTAGTCGGAGGAGGAGTTTGGACAGTTGGGTAGTGCGAGTCCGGGATCGGAGACGCCGATAAAGGCCCGTTGGAGGAGGAGTTTGGACAGTTGGGTAGAGCGAGTCCGGGATCGGGGAGGCCTATAAAGGCCCGTTGGAGGAGGAGTTTGGGCAGTTGGGTAGTGCGAGTCCGTGATCGGAGTGGCCTATAAAGGCCCATCGGAGGAGGAGTTTGGACAGTTGGGTAGTGCGAGTCCGGGATCGGAGAGGCCTATAAAGTCTAGTCGGAGGAGGAGTTTGGACAGTTGGGTAGTGCGAGTCCGTGATCGGAGTGGCCTATAAAGGCCCATCGGAGGAGGAGTTTGGACAGTTGGGTAGTGCGAGTCCGGGATCGGAGAGGCCTATAAAGTCTAGTCGGAGGAGGAGTTTGTGCAGTTGGGTAGTGCGAGTCCGGGATCGGAGAGGCCTATAAATGCCCGTTGGAAGAGGAGTTTGGGCAGTTGGGTAGTGCGAGTCCGGGATCGGAGAGGCCTATAAAGGCCCGTTGGAGGAGAAGTTTGTGCAGTTGGTTAGTGCGAGTCCGGGATCGGAGAGGCCTCACAAGGCCCGTTGGAGGAGGAGTTTGGGCAGTTGGGTAGTGCAAGTCCGGGATCGGAGAGGCCTATAAAGGCTCTTCGGAGGAGGAGTTTGGGCAGTTGGGTAGTGCGAGTCCGGGATCGGAGAGGCCTATAAAGGCTCTTCGGAGGAGGAGTTTGGGCAGTTGGGTAGTGCGAGTCCGGGATCGGAGAGGCCTATAACGGCTAGTCGGAGGAGGAGTTTGGACAGTTGGGTAGTGCGAGTCCGGGATTGGAGTTGCCTATGAAGTCCCGTCGGAGGAGGAGTTTGGGCACTTGTGCAGTGCGAGTCCGGGATCGGAGAGGCCTATAAAGGCTAGCCGGAGGAGGAGTTAGGGCAGTTGGGCAGTGCCAGTCCGGGATCGGAGAGGCCTATAAAGGCCCGTTGGAGGAGGAGTTTGGGCAGTTGGGCAGTGCTAGTCCGGGATCGGAGAGGCCTATTAAGGCCCATTGGAGGAGGAGTTTGGGCAGTTGGGCAGTGCGAGTCCGGGATCGGAGAGGCCTATAATGGCCCGTTGGAGGAGGAGTTTGGGCAGTTGGGCAGTGCGAGGCCGGGATCGGAGATACCTATAAAGGCCCGTTGGAGGGGGAGTTTGGACAGTTGGGCAGTGCGAGTCTGGGGTCGGAGAGGCCTATAAAGGCTAGTTGGAGGAGGAGTTTGGGCAGTTGGGTAGTGCGAGTCCGGGATCGGAGACGCCTATAAAGGCCCGTTGGAGAAGGAGTTTGGGCAGTTGGGCAGTGCGAGTCCGGGATCTGAGAGGCCTATAAAGGCCCGTTGGAGGAGGAGTTTGGACAGTTGGGTATTGCGAGTCCGGGATTGGAGAGGCCCATAAAGGACCGTTGGAGGAAGAGTTTGGGCAGTTGGATAGTGCGAGTCCGGGATCAGAGAGGCCACTAAAGGCCCGTTGGAGGAGGAGTTTGGGCAGTTGGGCAGTGCGAGTCCGGGATCGGAGAGGCCACTAAAGGCCCGTTGGAGGAGGAGTTTGGGCAGTTGCGCAGAGCGAGTCCGGGATCGGAGAGGCCGATAAAGGCCCGTCGGAGGAGGAGTTTGGGCAGTTGGGCAGTGCGAGTCCTGGATCGGAGAGGCCTATAAAGGCTAGTCGGAGGAGGAGTTTGGACAGTTGGGTAGTGCGAGTCCGGGATCGGAGACGCCTATAAAGGCCCGTTGGAGGAGGAGTTTGGACAGTTGGGTAGAGCGAGTCCGGGATCGGGGAGGCCTATAAAGGCCCGTTGGAGGAGGAGTTTGGGCAGTTGGGTAGTGCGAGTCCGGGATCGGAGAGGCCTATAAAGGCCCGTTGGAGGAGTAGTTTGGACAGTTGGGTAGTGCGAGTCTGGGATCGGAGAGGCCTATAAAGTCTAATCGGAGGAGGAGTTTGGACAGTTGGGTAGTGCGAGTCCGTGATCGGAGTGGCCTATAAAGGCCCATCGGAGGAGGAGTTTGGACAGTTGTGTAGTGCGAGTCCGGGATCGGAGAGGCCTATAAATGCCCGTTGGAAGAGGAGTTTGGGCAGTTGGGTAGTGCGAGTCCGGGATCGGAGAGGCCTATAAAGGCCCGTTGGAGGAGAAGTTTGTGCAGTTGGGTAGTGCGAGTCCGGGATCGGAGAGGCCTCACAAGGCCCGTTGGAGGAGGAGTTTGGGCAGTTGGGTAGTGCGAGTCCGGGATCGGAGAGGCCTATAAAGGCTAGCCGGAGGAGGAGTTAGGGCAGTTGGGCAGTGCAAGTTCCGGTTCGGAGAGGCCTATAAAGGCCCGTTGGAGGAGGAGTTTGGGCAGTTGGCAGTGCGAGTCCGGGATCGGAAAGGCCTATAAAGGCCCGTCGGAGGAGCAGTTTGGGCAGTTGGGTAGTGCGAGTCCAGGATCGGAGAGGCCTATAAAGGCAAGTTGGAGGAGGAGTTTGGGCAGTTGGGCAGTGCGAGTACGGGATCGGAGAGGCCTACAAAGCACCGTTGGAGGAGGAGTTTTGGCAGTTGGGTAGTGCGAGTCCGGGATCGGAGAGGCCTATAAAGGCCCGTTGGAGGAGGAGTTTGGGCAGTTGGGCAGTGCTAGTCCGGGATCGGAGAGGCCTATAAAGGCCCATTGGAGGAGGAGTTTGGGCAGTTGGGCAGTGCGAGTCCGGGATCGGAGAGGCCTATAATGGCCCGTTGGAGGAGGAGTTTGGGCAGTTGGGCAGTGCGAAGCCGGGATCGGAGATACCTATAATGGCCCGTTGGAGGGGGAGTTTGGACAGTTGGGCAGTGCGAGTCCGGGGTCGGAGAGGCCTATAAAGGCTAGTTGGAGGAGGAGTTTGGGCAGTTGGGTAGTGCGAGTCCGGGATCGGAGACGCCTATAAAGGCCCGTTGGAGAAGGAGTTTGGGCAGTTGGGCAGTGCGAGTCCGGGATCGGAGAGGCCTATAAAGGCCCGTCGGAGGAGCAGTTTGGGCAGTTGGGTAGTGCGAGTCCGGGATCGGAGAGGCCTATAAAGGCAAGTTGGAGGAGGAGTTTGGGCAGTTGGGCAGTGCGAGTACGGGATCGGAGAGGCCTACAAAGCACCGTTGGAGGAGGAGTTTGGGCAGTTGGGTAGTGCGAGTCCGGGATCGGAGAGGCCTATAAAGGCTAGTTGGAGGAGGAGTTTGGGCAGTTGGGCAGTGCGAGTCCGGAATCGGAGAGTCCTATAAAGGCCCGTTGGAGGAGGAGTTTGGGCAGTTGGGCAGTGCTAGTCCGGGATCGGAGAGGCCTATAAAGGCCCATTGGAGGAGGAGTTTGGGCAGTTGGGCAGTGCGAGTCCGGGATCGGAGAGGCCTATAATGGCCCGTTGGAGGAGGAGTTTGGGCAGTTGGGCAGTGCGAGGCCGGGATCGGAGATACCTATAAAGGCCCGTTGGAGGGGGAGTTTGGACAGTTGGGCAGTGCGAGTCCGGGGTCGGAGAGGCCTATAAAGGCTAGTTGGAGGAGGAGTTTGGGCAGTTGGGTAGTGCGAGTCCGGGATCGGAGACGCCTATAAAGGCCCGTTGGAGAAGGAGTTTGGGCAGTTGGGCAGTGCGAGTCCGGGATCTGAGAGGCCTATAAAGGCCCGTTGGAGGAGGAGTTTGGACAGTTGGGTAGTGCGAGTCCGGGATCGGAGAGGCCCATAAAGGACCGTTGGAGGAAGAGTTTGGACAGTTGGATAGTGCGAGTCCGGGATCAGAGAGGCCACTAAAGGCCCGTTGGAGGAGGAGTTTGGGCAGTTGGGCAGTGCGAGTCCGGGATCGGAGAGGCCACTAAAGGCCCATTGGAGGAGGAGTTTGGGCAGTTGCGCAGAGCGAGTCCGGGATCGGAGAGGCCGATAAAGGCCCGTCGGAGGAGGAGTTTGGGCAGTTGGGCAGTGCGAGTCCTGGATCGGAGAGGCCTATAAAGGCTAGTCGGAGGAGGAGTTTGGACAGTTGGGTAGTGCGTGTCCGGGATCGGAGACGCCGATAAAGGCCCGTTGGAGGAGGAGTTTGGACAGTTGGGTAGAGCGAGTCCGGGATCGGGGAGGCCTATAAAGGCCCGTTGGAGGAGGAGTTTGGGCAGTTGGGTAGTGCGAGTCCGGGATCGGAGAGGCCTATAAAGGCCCGTTGGAGGAGTAGTTTGGACAGTTGGGTAGTGCGAGTCCGGGATCGGAGAGGCCTATAAAGGCTCTTCGGAGGAGGAGTTTGGGCAGTTGGGTAGTGCGAGTCCGGGATCGGAGAGGCCTATAAAGTCTAGTCGGAGGAGGAGTTTGGACAGTTGGGTAGTGCGAGTCCGTGATCGGAGTGGCCTATAAAGGCCCATCGGAGGAGGAGTTTGGGCAGTTGGGTAGTGCGAGTCCGGGATCGGAGAGGCCTATAAAGGCTAGTCGGAGGAGGAGTTTGTGCAGTTGGGTAGTGCGAGTCCGGGATCGGAGAGGCCTATAAATGCCCGTTGGAAGAGGAGTTTGGGCAGTTGGGTAGTGCGAGTCCGGGATCGGAGAGGCCTCACAAGGCCCGTTGGAGGAGAAGTTTGTGCAGTTGGGTAGTGCGAGTCCGGGATCGGAGAGGCCTATAAAGGCTAGCCGGAGGAGGAGTTAGGGCAGTTGGGCAGTGCAAGTCCCGGTTCGGAGAGGCCTATAAAGGCCCGTTGGAGGAGGAGTTTGGGCAGTTGGCAGTGCGAGTCCGGGATCGGAGAGGCCTATGAAGGCCTGTAGGAGGAGGAGTTTGGTCAGTTGGGCAGTGCGAGTCCGGGATCGTAGAGGCCTATAAAGGCTAGTTGGAGGAGAAGTTTGGACAGTTGGGCAGTGCGAGTCCGGGGTCGGTGAGGCCTATACAGTCCTGTCGGAGGAGGAGTTTGGGCAGTTGGGTAGTGAGAGTCCGGGATCGGATAGGCCTATAAAGGACCGTCGGAGGAGCAGTTTGGGCAGTTGTGTAGTGCGAGTCCGGGATCGGAGAGGCCTATAAAGGCTAGTTGGAGGAGGAGTTTGGGCAGTTGGGCAGTGCGAGTCCGGGATCGGAGAGGCCTATAAAGGCCCGTCGGAGGAGCAGTTTGGGCAGTTGGGTAGTGCGAGTCCGGGATCGGAGAGGCCTATAAAGGCAAGTTGGAGGAGGAGTTTGGGCAGTTATTCAGTGCGAGTACGGGATCGGAGAGGCCTACAAAGCACCGTTGGAGGAGGAGTTTGGGCAGTTGGGTAGTGCGAGTCCGGGATCGGAGAGGCCTATAAAGGCTAGTTGGAGGAGGAGTTTGGGCAGTTGGGCAGTGCGAGTCCGGAATCGGAGAGTCCTATAAAGGCCCGTTGGAGGAGGAGTTTGGGCAGTTGGGCAGTGCGAGTCCGGGATCGAAGAGGCCTATAATGGCCCGTTGGAGGAGGAGTTTGGGCAGTTGGGTAGTGCGAGTCCGGGATCGGAGAGGCCTATAAAGGCTAGTTGGAGGAGGAGTTTGGGCAGTTGGGCAGTGCGAGTCCGGAATCGGAGAGTCCTATAAAGGCCCGTTGGAGGAGGAGTTTGGGTAGTTGGGCAGTGCGAGTCCGGGATCGGAGAGGCCTATAATGGCCCGTTGGAGGAGGAGTTTGGGCAGTTGGGCAGTGCGAGTCCGGGATCGGAGAGACCTATAAAGGCCCGTTGGAGGGGGAGTTTGGACAGTTGGGCAGTGCGAGTCCGGGGTCGGAGAGGCCTATAAAGGCTAGTTGGAGGAGGAGTTTGGGCAGTTGGGTAGTGTGAGTCCGGGATCGGAGACGCCTATAAAGGCCCATTGGAGAAGGAGTTTGGGCAGTTGGGCAGTGCGAGTCCGGGATCGGAGAGGCCTATAAAGGCTCGTTGGAGGAGGAGTTTGGACAGTTGGGTAGTGCGAGTCCGGGATCGGAGAGGCCCATAAAGGACCGTTGGAGGAAGAGTTTGGGCAGTTGGATAGTGCGAGTCCGGGATCAGAGAGGCCACTAAAGGCCCGTTGGAGGAGGAGTTTGGGCAGTTGGGCAGTGAGAGTCCGGGATCGGAGAGGCCGATAAAGGCCCGTCGGAGGAGGAGTTTGGGCAGTTGGGCAGTGCGAGTCCTGGATCGGAGAGGCCTATAAAGGCTAGTCGGAGGAGGAGTTTGGACAGTTGGGTAGTGCGAGTCCGGGATCGGAGACGCCGATAAAGGCCCGTTGGCGGAGGAGTTTGGACAGTTGGGTAGAGCGAGTCCGGGATCGGGGAGGCCTATAAAGGCCCGTTGGAGGAGGAGTTTGGGCAGTTGGGTAGTGCGAGTCCGGGATCGGAGAGGCCTATAAAGGTCCGTTGGAGGAGTAGTTTGGACAGTTGGGTAGTGCGAGTCCGGGATCGGAGAGGCCTATAAAGGCTCTTCGGAGGAGGAGTTTGGGCAGTTGGGTAGTGCGAGTCCGGGATCGGAGAGGCCTATAAAGTCTAGTCGGAGGAGGAGTTTGGACAGTTGGGTAGTGCGAGTCCGTGATCGGAGTGGCCTATAAAGGCCCATCGGAGGAGGAGTTTGGACAGTTGGGTAGTGCGAGTCCGGGATCGGAGAGGCCTATAAAGGCTAGTCGGAGGAGGAGTTTGTGCAGTTGGGTAGTGCGAGTCCGGGATCGGAGAGGCCTATAAAGGCCCGTTGGAAGAGGAGTTTGGGCAGTTGGGTAGTGCGAGTCCGGGATCGGAGAGGCCTATAAAGGCCCGTTGGAGGAGAAGTTTGTGCAGTTGGTTAGTGCGAGTCCGGGATCGGAGAGGCCTCACAAGGACCGTTGGAGGAGTAGTTTGGGCAGTTGGGTAGTGCAAGTCCGGGATCGGAGAGGCCTATAAAGGCTCTTCGGAGGAGGAGTTTGGGCAGTTGGGTAGTGCGAGTCCGGGATCGGAGAGGCCTATAAAGGCTCTTCGGAGGAGGAGTTTGGGCAGTTGGGTAGTGCGAGTCCGGGATCGGAGAGGCCTATAACGGCTAGTCGGAGGAGGAGTTTGGACAGTTGGGTAGTGCGAGTCCGGGATTGGAGTTGCCTATGAAGTCCCGTCGGAGGAGGAGTTTGGGCACTTGTGCAGTGCGAGTCCGGGATCGGAGAGGCGTATAAAGGCTAGCCGGAGGAGGAGTTAGGGCAGTTGGGCAGTGCCAGTCCGGGATCGGAGAGGCCTATAAAGGCCCGTTGGAGGAGGAGTTTGGGCAGTTGGCAGTGCGAGTCCGGGATCGGAGAGGCCTTTAAAGGCCCGTCGGAGGAGGAGTTTGGTCAGTTGGGTAGTGCGAGTCCGGGATCGGAGAGGCCTATAAAGGCTAGTTGGAGGAGGAGGTTGGGCAGTTGGGTAGTGCGCGTCCGGGGTCGGGGAGGCCTATAAAGGCCCGTTGGAGGAGGAGTTTGGGCAGTTGGGCAGTGCGTGTCCGGGATCGGAGAGGCCTATAAAGGCCCATTGGAGGAGGAGTTTGGGCAGTTGGGCAGTGCGAGTCCGGAATCGGAGAGGCCTATAATGGCCCGTTGGAGGAGGAGTTTGGGCAGTTGGGCAGTGCGAGGCCGGGATCGGAGAGGCCTATAATGGCCTGTTGGAGGAGGAGTTTGGGCAGTTGGGCAGTGCGAGTCCGGGATCGGAGAGGCCTATAAAGGCCCGTTGGAGGAGAAGTTTGTGCAGTTGGGTAGTGCGAGTCCGGGATCGGAGAGGCCTCTCAAGGCCCGTTGGAGGAGGAGTTTGGGCAGTTGGGTTGAGCGAGTCCGGGATCGGAGAGGCCTATAAAGGCTCTTCGGAGGAGGAGTTTGGGCAGTTGGGTAGTGCGAGTCCGGGATCGGAGAGGCCTATAAAGGCTCTTCGGAGGAGGAGTTTGGGCAGTTGGGTAGTGCGAGTCCGGGATCGGAGAGGCCAATAACGGCTCGTCGGAGGAGGAGTTTGGACAGTTGGGTAGTGCGAGTCCGGGATTGGAGTTGCCTATGAAGTCCCGTCGGAGGAGGAGTTTGGGCAGTTGGGCAGTGCGAGGCCGGGATCGGAGAGGCCTATAAAGGCCCATTGGAGGAGGAGTTTGGGCAGTTGGGCAGTGCGAGTCCGGGTTCGGAGAGGCCTATAATGGCTCGTTGGAGGAGGAGTTTGGCTAGTTGGGCAGTGCGAGGCCGGGATCGGAGAGGCCTATAATGGCCTGTTGGAGGAGGAGTTTGGGCAGTTGGGCAAAGCGAGGCCGGGATCGAAGAGGCCTATAAAGGCCCGTTGGAGGAGGAGTTTGGGCAGTTGGGCAGTGCGAGTCCGGGATCGGAGAGGCCTTTAAAGGCCCGTCGGAGGAGGAGTTTGGTCAGTTGGGTAGTGCGAGTCCGGGATCGGAGAGGCCTATAAAGGCCAATTGGAGGAGGAGGTTGGGCAGTAGGGTAGTGCGAGTCCGGGGTCGGGGAGGCCTATAAAGGCCCGTTGGAGGAGGAGTTTGGGCAGTTGGGCAGTGCGAGTCCGGGATCGGAGAGGCCTATAAAGGCCCATTGGAGGAGGAGTTTGGGCAGTTGGGCAGTGCGAGTCCGGGATCGGAGAGGCCTATAATGGCCCGTTGGAGGAGGAGTTTGGGCAGTTGGGCAGTGCGAGTCCGGGATCGGAGAGGCCTTTAAAGGCCCGTCGGAGGAGGAGTTTGGTCAGTTGGGTAGTGCGAGTCCGGGATCGGAGAGGCCTATAAAGGCTAGTTGGAGGAGGAGGTTGGGCAGTTGGGTAGTGCGAGTCCGGGGTCGGGGAGGCCTATAAAGGCCCGTTGGAGGAGGAGTTTGGGCAGTTGGGCAGTGCGTGTCCGGGATCGGAGAGGCCTATAAAGGCCCATTGGAGGAGGAGTTTGGGCAGTTGGGCAGTGCGAGTCCGGAATCGGAGAGGCCTATAATGGCCCGTTGGAGGAGGAGTTTGGGCAGTTGGGCAGTGCGAGGCCGGGATCGGAGAGGCCTATAATGGCCTGTTGGAGGAGGAGTTTGGGCAGTTGGGCAGTGCGAGTCCGGGATCGGAGAGGCCTATAAAGGCCCGTTGGAGGAGAAGTTTGTGCAGTTGGGTAGTGCGAGTCCGGGATCGGAGAGGCCTCTCAAGGCCCGTTGGAGGAGGAGTTTGGGCAGTTGGGTTGTGCGAGTCCGGGATCGGAGAGGCCTATAAAGGCTCTTCGGAGGAGGAGTTTGGGCAGTTGGGTAGTGCGAGTCCGGGATCGGAGAGGCCTATAACGGCTAGTCGGAGGAGGAGTTTGGACAGTTGGGTAGTGCGAGTCCGGGATTGGAGTTGCCTATGAAGTCCCGTCGGAGGAGGAGTTTGGGCAGTTGGGCAGTGCGAGGCCGGGATCGGAGAGGCCTATAAAGGCCCATTGGAGGAGGAGTTTGGGCAGTTGGGCAGTGCGAGTCCGGGATCGGAGAGGCCTATAATGGCTCGTTGGAGGAGGAGTTTGGGCAGTTGGGCAGTGCGAGGCCGGGATCGGAGAGGCCTATAATGGCCTGTTGGAGGAGGAGTTTGGGCAGTTGGGCAAAGCGAGGCCGGGATCGAAGAGGCCTATAAAGGCCCGTTGGTGGAGGAGTTTGGGCAGTTGGGCAGTGCGAGTCCGGGATCGGAGAGGCCTTTAAAGGCCCGTCGGAGGAGGAGTTTGGGCAGTTGGGCAGTGCGAGTCCGGGATCGGAGAGGCCTATAAAGGCCCATTGGAGGAGGAGTTTGGGCAGTTGGGCAGTGCGAGTCCGGGATCGGAGAGGCCTATAATGGCCCGTTGGAGGAGGAGTTTGGGCAGTTGGGCAGTGCGAGGCCGGGATCGGAGAGGCCTATAATGGCCTGTTGGAGGAGGAGTTTGGGCAGTTGGGCAGTGCGAGGCCGGGATCGGAGAGGCCTATAAAGGCCCGTTGGAGGAGGAGTTTGGGCAGTTGGGTGGTGCGAGTCCGGGATCGTAGAGGCCTATAAAGGCTCGTCGGAGGAGGAGTTTGGGCAGTTGTGTAGTGCGAGTCCGGGATCGGAGAGGCCACTAAAGTCTCGTCGGAGGAGGAGTTTGGGCAGTCGGGCAGTGCGAGTCCTGTATCGGAGAGGCCACTAAAGGCTCGTCGGAGGAGGAGTTTGGGCAGTTGGGTAGTGCGAGTCCGGGGTCGGAGAGGCCTATAAAGTCATGTCGGAGGTGGAATTTGGGCAGTTGGGTAGTGCGAGTCTGGGATCGGAGAGGCCTATAAAGGCTAGTTGGAGGAGGAGTTTGGGCACTTGCGCAATGCGAGTCCGGGATCGAAGAGGCCACTAAAGGCCCGTTAGAGTAGGGGTTTGGGCAGTTGGGTAGTGCGAGTCCGGAATCGGAGAGGCCTATAAAGTCTCGTCGGAGGAGGAGTTTGGGCAGTGGGGCAGTGCGAGTCCGGGATCGGAGAGGCCTATAAAGGCCCGTTGGAAGAGGAGTTTGGGCAGTTGGGCAGTGCGAGTCCGGGATCGGAGAGGCCTATAAAGGCCCGTTGGAGGAGGAGTTTGGGCAGTTGGGCAGTGCGAGTCCGGGATCGGAGAGTCCTATAAAGGCCCGTTGGAGGAGGAGTTTGGGCAGTTGGGCAGTGCGAGTCCGGGATCGGAGAGGTCTATAAAGGCTAGTTGGAGGAGGAGTTTGGGCAGTTGGGTAGTGCGAGTCTGGGATCGGAGAGGCTATAAAAGCCCGTTGGAGGAGGAGGTTGGGCAGTTGGGTAGTGCGAGTCCGGGATCGGAGAGGCCAATAAAGGCCCGTTTGAGGATGAGTTTGGGCAGTTGGGTAGTGCGAGTCCGGGATCCGAGAGGCCTATAAAGGCTCTTCGGAGGAGGAGTTTGGGCAGTTGGGTAGTGCGAGTCCGGGATCGGAGAGGCCTATAAAGGCTCTTCGGAGGAGGAGTTTGGGCAGTTGGGTAGTGCGAGTCCGGGATCGGAGAGGCCTATAATGGCTAGTCGGAGGAGGAGTTTGGACAGTTGGGTAGTGCGAGTCCGGGATCGGAGTGGCCTATGAAGGCCCGTCGGAGGAGGAGTTTGGGAAGTTGTGCAGTGCGAGTCCGGGATCGGAGAGGCCTATAAAGGCTAGCCGGAGGAGGAGTTAGGGCAGTTGGGCAGTGCCAGTCCCGGTTCGGAGAGGCCTATAAAGGCCCGTTGGAGGAGGAGTTTGGGCACTTGGCAGTGCGAGTCCGGGATCGGAGAGGCCTATAAAGGCCTGTAGGAGGAGGAGTTTGGTCAGTTGGGCAGTGCGAGTCCGGGATCGTAGAGGCCTATAAAGGCTAGTTGTAGGAGAAGTTTGGACAGTTGGGCAGTGCGAGTCCGGGGTCGGTGAGGCCTATAAAGTCCTGTCGGAGGAGGAGTTTGGGCAGTTGGGTAGTGAGAGTCCGGGATCGGAGAGGCCTATAAAGGACCGTCGGAGGAGCAGTTTGGGCAGTTGTGTAGTGCGAGTCCGGGATCGGAGAGGCCTATAAAGGCTAGTTGGAGGAGGAGTTTGGGCAGTTGGGCAGTGCGAGTCCGGGATCGGAGAGGCCTATAAAGGCAAGTTGGAGGAGGAGTTTGGGCAGTTGGGCAGTGCGAGTACGGGATCGGAGAGGCCTACAAAGGACCGTTGGAGGAGGAGTTTGGGCAGTTGGGTAGTGCGAGTCCGGGATCGGAGAGGCCTATAAAGGCTAGTTGGAGGAGGAGTTTCGGCAGTTGGGCAGTGCGAGTCCGGGATCGGAGAGTCCTATAAAGGCCCGTTGGAGGAGGAGTTTTGGCAGTTGGGCAGTGCGACTCCGGGATCGGAGAGGCCTATAAAGGCCCATTGGAGGAGGAGTTTGGGCAGTTGGGCAGTGCGAGTCCGGGATCGGAGAGGCCTATAATGGCCCGTTGGAGGACGAGTTTGGGCAGTTGTGCAGTGCGAGGCCGGGATCGGAGAGACCTATAAAGGCCCGTTGGAGGGGGAGTTTGGACAGTTGGGCAGTGCGAGTCCGGGGTCGGAGAGGCCTATAAAGGCTAGTTGGAGGAGGAGTTTGGGCAGTTGGGTAGTGCGAGACCGGGATCGGAGACGCCTATAAAGGCCCGTTGGAGAAGGAGTTTGGGCAGTTGGGCAGTGCGAGTCCTGGATCGGAGAGGCCTATAAAGGCTAGTCGGAGGAGGAGTTTGGGCAGTTGGGTTGTGCGAGTCCGGGATCGGAGAGGCCTATAAAGGCTCTTCGGAGGAGGAGTTTGGGCAGTTGGGTAGTGCGAGTCCGGGATCGGAGAGGCCTATAAAGGCTCTTCGGAGGAGGAGTTTGGGCAGTTGGGTAGTGCGAGTCCGGGATCGGAGAGGCCTATAACGGCTAGTCGGAGGAGGAGTTTGGACAGTTGGGTAGTGCGAGTCCGGGATTGGAGTTGCCTATGAAGTCCCGTCGGAGGAGGAGTTTGGGCAGTTGGGCAGTGCGAGGCCGGGATCGGAGAGGCCTATAAAGGCCCATTGGAGGAGGAGTTTGGGCAGTTGGGCAGTGCGAGTCCGGGATCGGAGAGGCCTATAATGGCTCGTTGGAGGAGGAGTTTGGGCAGTTGGGCAGTGCGAGGCCGGGATCGGAGAGGCCTATAATGGCCTGTTGGAGGAGGAGTTTGGGCAGTTGGGCAAAGCGAGGCCGGGATCGAAGAGGCCTATAAAGGCCCGTTGGAGGAGGAGTTTGGGCAGTTGGGCAGTGCGAGTCCGGGATCGGAGAGGCCTTTAAAGGCCCGTCGGAGGAGGAGTTTGGTCAGTTGGGTAGTGCGAGTCCGGGATCGGAGAGGCCTATAAAGGCTAGTTGGAGGAGGAGGTTGGGCAGTTGGGTAGTGCGAGTCCGGGGTCGGGGAGGCCTATAAAGGCCCGTTGGAGGAGGAGTTTGGGCAGTTGGGCAGTGCGAGTCCGGGATCGGAGAGGCCTATAAAGGCCCATTGGAGGAGGAGTTTGGGCAGTTGGGCAGTGCGAGTCCGGGATCGGAGAGGCCTATAATGGCCCGTTGGAGGAGGAGTTTGGGCAGTTGGGCAGTGCGAGGCCGGGATCGGAGAGGCCTATAATGGCCTGTTGGAGGAGGAGTTTGGGCAGTTGGGCAGTGCGAGGCCGGGATCGGAGAGGCCTATAAAGGCCCGTTGGAGGAGGAGTTTGGGCAGTTGGGCAGTGCGAGTCCGGGATCGGAGAGGCCTATAAAGGCTAGTTGGAGGAGGATTTTGGGCAGTTGGGTAGTGCGAGTCCGGGATCGTAGAGGCCTATAAAGGCTCGTCGGAGGAGGAGTTTGGGCAGTTGTGTAGTGCGAGTCCGGGATCGGAGAGGCCACTAAAGTCTCGTCGGAGGAGGAGTTTGGGCAGTCGGGCAGTGCGAGTCCTGTATCGGAGAGGCCACTAAAGGCTCGTCGGAGGAGGAGTTTGGGCAGTTGGGTAGTGCGAGTCCGGGGTCGGAGAGGCCTATAAAGTCACGTCGGAGGTGGAATTTGGGCAGTTGAGTAGTGCGAGTCCGGGATCGGAGAGGCCTATAAAGGCTAGTTGGAGGAGGAGTTTGGGCCCTTGCGCAATGCGAGTCCGGGATCGAAGAGGCCACTAAAGGCCCGTTCGAGTAGGAGTTTGGGCAGTTGGGTAGTGCGAGTCCGGAATCGGAGAGGCCTATAAAGTCTCGTCGGAGGAGGAGTTTGGGCAGTGGGGCAGTGCGAGTCCGGGATCGGAGAGGCCTATAAAGGCCCGTTGGAAGAGGAGTTTGGGCAGTTGGGCAGTGCGAGTCCGGGATCGGAGAGGCCTATAAAGGCCCGTTGGAGGAGGAGTTTGGGCAGTTGGGCAGTGCGAGTCCGGGATCGGAGAGTCCTATAAAGGCCCGTTGGAGGAGGAGTTTGGGCAGTTGGGCAGTGCGAGTCCGGGATCGGAGAGGTCTATAAAGGCTAGTTGGAGGAGGAGTTTGGGCAGTTGGGTAGTGCGAGTCTGGGATCGGAGAGGCTATAAAAGCCCGTTGGAGGAGGAGGTTGTGCAGTTGGGTAGTGCGAGTCCGGGATCGGAGAGGCCAATAAAGGCCCGTTTGAGGATGAGTTTGGGCAGTTGGGTAGTGCGAGTCCGGGATCCAAGAGGCCTATAAAGGCTCTTCGGAGGCGGAGTTTGGGCAGTTGGGTAGTGCGAGTCCGGGATCGGAGAGGCCTATAATGGCTAGTCGGAGGAGGAGTTTGGACAGTTGGGTAGTGCGAGTCCGGGATCGGAGTGGCCTATGAAGGCCCGTCGGAGGAGGAGTTTGGGAAGTTGTGCAGTGCGAGTCCGGGATCGGAGAGGCCTATAAAGGCTAGCCGGAGGAGGAGTTAGGGCAGTTGGGCAGTGCCAGTCCCGGTTCGGAGAGGCCTATAAAGGCCCGTTGGAGGAGGAGTTTGGGCAGTTGGCAGTGCGAGTCCGGGATCGGAGAGGCCTATAAAGGCCTGTAGGAGGAGGAGTTTGGTCAGTTGGGCAGTGCGAGTCCGGGATCGTAGAGGCCTATAAAGGCTAGTTGTAGGAGAAGTTTGGACAGTTGGGCAGTGCGAGTCCGGGGTCGGTGAGGCCTATAAAGTCCTGTCGGAGGAGGAGTTTGGGCAGTTGGGTAGTGAGAGTCCGGGATCGGACAGGCCTATAAAGGACCGTCGGAGGAGCAGTTTGGGCAGTTGTGTAGTGCGAGTCCGGGATCGGAGAGGCCTATAAAGGCTAGTTGGAGGAGGAGTTTGGGCAGTTGGTCAGTGCGAGTCCGGGATCGGAGAGGCCTATAAAGGCTAGTTGGAGGAGGATTTTGGGCAGTTGGGTGGTGCGAGTCCGGGATCGTAGAGGCCTATAAAGGCTCGTCGGAGGAGGAGTTTGGGCAGTTGTGTAGTGCGAGTCCGGGATCGGAGAGGCCACTAAAGTCTCGTCGGAGGAGGAGTTTGGGCAGTCGGGCAGTGCGAGTCCTGTATCGGAGAGGCCACTAAAGGCTCGTCGGAGGAGGAGTTTGGGCAGTTGGTAGTGCGAGTCCGGGGTCGGAGAGGCCTATAAAGTCACGTCGGAGGTGGAATTTGGGCAGTTGAGTAGTGCGAGTCCGGGATCGGAGAGGCCTATAAAGGCTATTTGGAGGAGGAGTTTGGGCACTTGCGCAATGCGAGTCCGGGATCGAAGAGGCCACTAAAGGCCCGTCAGAGTAGGAGTTTGGGCAGTTGGGTAGTGCGAGTCCGGGATCGGAGAGGCCTATAAAGGCTCTTCGGAGGAGGAGTTTGGGCAGTTGGGTAGTGCGAGTCCGGGATCGGAGAGGCCTATAACGGCTAGTCGGAGGAGGAGTTTGGACAGTTGGGTAGTGCGAGTCCGGGATTGGAGTTGCCTATGAAGTCCCGTCGGAGGAGGAGTTTGGGCAGTTGGGCAGTGCGAGGCCGGGATCGGAGAGGCCTATAAACGCCCATTGGAGGAGGAGTTTGGGCAGTTGGGCAGTGCGAGTCCGGGATCGGAGAGGCCTATAATGGCTCGTTGGAGGAGGAGTTTGGGCAGTTGGGCAGTGCGAGGCCGGGATCGGAGAGGCCTATAATGGCCTGTTGGAGGAGGAGTTTGGGCAGTTGGGCAAAGCGAGGCCGGGATCGAAGAGGCCTATAAAGGCCCGTTGGAGGAGGAGTTTGGGCAGTTGGGCAGTGCGAGTCCGGGATCGGAGAGGCCTTTAAAGGCCCGTCGGAGGAGGAGTTTGGGCAGTTGGGCAGTGCGAGTCCGGGATCGGAGAGGCCTATAAAGGCCCATTGGAGGAGGAGTTTGGGCAGTTGGGTAGTGCGAGTCCGGGATCGGAGAGGCCTATAATGGCCCGTTGGAGGAGGAGTTTGGGCAGTTGGGCAGTGCGAGGCCGGGATCGGAGAGGCCTATAATGGCCTGTTGGAGGAGGAGTTTGGGCAGTTGGGCAGTGCGAGGCCGGGATCGGAGAGGCCTATAAAGGCCCGTTGGAGGAGGAGTTTGGGCAGTTGGGCAGTGCGAGTCCGGGATCGGAGAGGCCTATAAAGGCTAGTTGGAGGAGGATTTTGGGCAGTTGGGTGGTGCGAGTCCGGGATCGTAGAGGCCTATAAAGGCTCGTCGGAGGAGGAGTTTGGGCAGTTGTGTAGTGCGAGTCCGGGATCGGAGAGGCCACTAAAGTCTCGTCGGAGGAGGAGTTTGGGCAGTCGGGCAGTGCGAGTCCTGTATCGGAGAGGCCACTAAAGGCTCGTCGGAGGAGGAGTTTGGGCAGTTGGGTAGTGCGAGTCCGGGGTCGGAGAGGCCTATAAAGGCTAGTTGTAGGAGAAGTTTGGACAGTTGGGCAGTGCGAGTCCGGGGTCGGTGAGGCCTATAAAGTCCTGTCGGAGGAGGAGTTTGGGCAGTTGGGTAGTGAGAGTCCGGGATCGGAGAGGCCTATAAAGGACCGTCGGAGGAGCAGTTTGGGCAGTTGTGTAGTGCGAGTCCGGGATCGGAGAGGCCTATAAAGGCTAGTTGGAGGAGGAGTTTGGGCAGTTGGGCAGTGCGAGTCCGGGATCGGAGAGGCCTATAAAGGCTAGTTGGAGGAGGATTTTGGGCAGTTGGGTGGTGCGAGTCCGGGATCGTAGAGGCCTATAAAGGCTCGTCGGAGGAGGAGTTTGGGCAGTTGTGTAGTGCGAGTCCGGGATCGGAGAGGCCACTAAAGTCTCGTCGGAGGAGGAGTTTGGGCAGTCGGGCAGTGCGAGTCCTGTATCGGAGAGGCCACTAAAGGCTCGTCGGAGGAGGAGTTTGGGCAGTTGGTAGTGCGAGTCCGGGGTCGGAGAGGCCTATAAAGTCACGTCGGAGGTGGAATTTGGGCAGTTGAGTAGTGCGAGTCCGGGATCCGAGAGGCCTATAAAGGCTAGTTGGAGGAGGAGTTTGGGCACTTGCGCAATGCGAGTCCGGGATCGAAGAGGCCACTAAAGGCCCGTTAGAGTAGGAGTTTGGGCAGTTGGGTAGTGCGAGTCCGGGATCGGAGAGGCCTATAAAGGCTCTTCGGAGGAGGAGTTTGGGCAGTTGGGTAGTGCGAGTCCGGGATCGGAGAGGCCTATAACGGCTAGTCGGAGGAGGAGTTTGGACAGTTGGGTAGTGCGAGTCCGGGATTGGAGTTGCCTATGAAGTCCCGTCGGAGGAGGAGTTTGGGCAGTTGGGCAGTGCGAGGCCGGGATCGGAGAGGCCTATAAACGCCCATTGGAGGAGGAGTTTGGGCAGTTGGGCAGTGCGAGTCCGGGATCGGAGAGGCCTATAATGGCTCGTTGGAGGAGGAGTTTGGGCAGTTGGGCAGTGCGAGGCCGGGATCGGAGAGGCCTATAATGGCCTGTTGGAGGAGGAGTTTGGGCAGTTGGGCAAAGCGAGGCCGGGATCGAAGAGGCCTATAAAGGCCCGTTGGAGGAGGAGTTTGGGCAGTTGGGCAGTGCGAGTCCGGGATCGGAGAGGCCTTTAAAGGCCCGTCGGAGGAGGAGTTTGGGCAGTTGGGCAGTGCGAGTCCGGGATCGGAGAGGCCTATAAAGGCCCATTGGAGGAGGAGTTTGGGCAGTTGGGCAGTGCGAGTCCGGGATCGGAGAGGCCTATAATGGCCCGTTGGAGGAGGAGTTTGGGCAGTTGGGCAGTGCGAGGCCGGGATCGGAGAGGCCTATAATGGCCTGTTGGAGGAGGAGTTTGGGCAGTTGGGCAGTGCGAGGCCGGGATCGGAGAGGCCTATAAAGGCCCGTTGGAGGAGGAGTTTGGGCAGTTGGGCAGTGCGAGTCCGGGATCGGAGAGGCCTATAAAGGCTAGTTGGAGGAGGATTTTGGGCAGTTGGGTGGTGCGAGTCCGGGATCGTAGAGGCCTATAAAGGCTCGTCGGAGGAGGAGTTTGGGCAGTTGTGTAGTGCGAGTCCGGGATCGGAGAGGCCACTAAAGTCTCGTCGGAGGAGGAGTTTGGGCAGTCGGGCAGTGCGAGTCCTGTATCGGAGAGGCCACTAAAGGCTCGTCGGAGGAGGAGTTTGGGCAGTTGGGTAGTGCGAGTCCGGGGTCGGAGAGGCCTATAAAGTCACGTCGGATGTGGAATTTGGGCAGTTGGGTAGTGCGAGTCCGGGATCGGAGAGGCCTATAAAGGCTAGTTGGAGGAGGAGTTTGGGCACTTGCGCAATGCGAGTCCGGGATCGAAGAGGCCACTAAAGGCCCGTTAGAGTAGGGGTTTGGGCACTTGGGTAGTGCGAGTCCGGAATCGGAGAGGCCTATAAAGTCTCGTCGGAGGAGGAGTTTGGGCAGTGGGGCAGTGCGAGTCCGGGATCGGAGAGGCCTATAAAGGCCCGTTGGAAGAGGAGTTTGGGCAGTTGGGCAGTGCGAGTCCGGGATCGGAGAGGCCTATAAAGGCCCGTTGGAGGAGGAGTTTGGGCAGTTGGGCAGTGCGAGTCCGGGATCGGAGAGTCCTATAAAGGCCCGTTGGAGGAGGAGTTTGGGCAGTTGGGCAGTGCGAGTCCGGGATCGGAGAGGTCTATAAAGGCTAGTTGGAGGAGGAGTTTGGGCAGTTGGGTAGTGCGAGTCTGGGATCGGAGAGGCTATAAAAGCCCGTTGGAGGAGGAGGTTGGGCAGTTGGGTAGTGCGAGTCCGGGATCGGAGAGGCCAATAAAGGCCCGTTTGAGGATGAGTTTGGGCAGTTGGGTAGTGCGAGTCCGGGATCCGAGAGGCCTATAAAGGCTCTTCGGAGGAGGAGTTTGGGCAGTTGGGTAGTGCGAGTCCGGGATCGGAGAGGCCTATAAAGGCTCTTCGGAGGAGGAGTTTGGGCAGTTGGGTAGTGCGAGTCCGGGATCGGAGAGGCCTATAATGGCTAGTCGGAGGAGGAGTTTGGACAGTTGGGTAGTGCGAGTCCGGGATCGGAGTGGCCTATGAAGGCCCGTCGGAGGAGGAGTTTGGGAAGTTGTGCAGTGCGAGTCCGGGATCGGAGAGGCCTATAAAGGCTAGCCGGAGGAGGAGTTAGGGCAGTTGGGCAGTGCCAGTCCAGGTTCGGAGAGGCCTATAAAGGCCCGTTGGAGGAGGAGTTTGGGCAGTTGGCAGTGCGAGTCCGGGATCGGAGAGGCCTATAAAGGCCTGTAGGAGGAGGAGTTTGGTCAGTTGGGCAGTGCGAGTCCGGGATCGTAGAGGCCTATAAAGGCTAGTTGTAGGAGAAGTTTGGACAGTTGGGCAGTGCGAGTCCGGGGTCGGTGAGGCCTATAAAGTCCTGTCGGAGGAGGAGTTTGGGCAGTTGGGTAGTGAGAGTCCGGGATCGGAGAGGCCTATAAAGGACCGTCGGAGGAGCAGTTTGGGCAGTTGTGTAGTGCGAGTCCGGGATCGGAGAGGCCTATAAAGGCTAGTTGGAGGAGGAGTTTGGGCAGTTGGGCAGTGCGAGTCCGGGATCGGAGAGGCCTATAAAGGCAAGTTGGAGGAGGAGTTTGGGCAGTTGGGCAGTGCGAGTACGGGATCGGAGAGGCCTACAAAGGACCGTTGGAGGAGGAGTTTGGCAGTTGGGTAGTGCGAGTCCGGGATCGGAGAGGCCTATAAAGGCTAGTTGGAGGAGGAGTTTCGGCAGTTGGGCAGTGCGAGTCCGGGATCGGAGAGTCCTATAAAGGCCCGTTGGAGGAGGAGTTTTGGCAGTTGGGCAGTGCGAGTCCGGGATCGGAGAGGTCTATAAAGGCCCATTGGAGGAGGAGTTTGGGCAGTTGGGCAGTGCGAGTCCGGGATCGGAGAGGCCTATAATGGCCCGTTGGAGGACGAGTTTGGGCAGTTGTGCAGTGCGAGGCCGGGATCGGAGAGACATATAAAGGGCCGTTGGAGGGGGAGTTTGGACAGTTGGGCAGTGCGAGTCCGGGGTCGGAGAGGCCTATAAAGGCTAGTTGGAGGAGGAGTTTGGGCAGTTGGGTAGTGCGAGTCCGGGATCGGAGACGCCTATAAAGGCCCGTTGGAGAAGGAGTTTGGGCAGTTGGGCAGTGCGAGTCCGGGATCTGAGAGGACTATAAAGGCCCGTTGGAGGAGGAGTTTGGACAGTTGGGTAGTGCGAGTCCGGGATCGGAGAGGCCTATAAAGGACCATTGGAGGAAGAGTTTGGGCAGTTGGATAGTGCGAGTCCGGGATCAGAGAGGCCACTAAAGGCCCGTTGGAGGAGGAGTTTGGGCAGTTGGGCAGTGCGAGTCCGGGATCGGAGAGGCCACTAAAGGCCCGTTGGAGGAGGAGTTTGGGCAGTTGCGCAGAGCGAGTCCGGGATCGGAGAGGCCGATAAAGGCCCGTCGGAGGAGGAGTTTGGGCAGTTGGGCAGTGCGAGTCCTGGATCGGAGAGGCCTATAAAGGCTAGTCGGAGGAGGAGTTTGGGCAGTTGGGTTGTGCGAGTCCGGGATCGGAGAGGCCGATAAAGGCTCTTCGGAGGAGGAGTTTGGGCAGTTGGGTAGTGCGAGTCCGGGATCGGAGAGGCCTATAAAGGCTCTTCGGAGGAGGAGTTTGGGCAGTTGGGTAGTGCGAGTCCGGGATCGGAGAGGCCTATAACGGCTAGTCGGAGGAGGAGTTTGGACAGTTGGGTAGTGCGAGTCCGGGATTGGAGTTGCCTATGAAGTCCCGTCGGAGGAGGAGTTTGGGCAGTTGGGCAGTGCGAGGCCGGGATCGGAGAGGCCTATAAAGGCCCATTGGAGGAGGAGTTTGGGCAGTTGGGCAGTGCGAGTCCGGGATCGGAGAGGCCTATAATGGCTCGTTGGAGGAGGAGTTTGGGCAGTTGGGCAGTGCGAGGCCGGGATCGGAGAGGCCTATAATGGCCTGTTGGAGGAGGAGTTTGGGCAGTTGGGCAAAGCGAGGCCGGGATCGAAGAGGCCTATAAAGGCCCGTTGGAGGAGGAGTTTGGGCAGTTGGGCAGTGCGAGTCCGGGATCGGAGAGGCCTTTAAAGGCCCGTCGGAGGAGGAGTTTGGTCAGTTGGGTAGTGCGAGTCCGGGATCGGAGAGGCCTATAAAGGCTAGTTGGAGGAGGAGGTTGGGCAGTTGGGTAGTGCGAGTCCGGGGTCGGGGAGGCCTATAAAGGCCCGTTGGAGGAGGAGTTTGGGCAGTTGGGCAGTGCGAGTCCGGGATCGGAGAGGCCTATAAAGGCCCATTGGAGGAGGAGTTTGGGCAGTTGGGCAGTGCGAGTCCGGGATCGGAGAGGCCTATAATGGCCCGTTGGAGGAGGAGTTTGGGCAGTTGGGCAGTGCGAGGCCGGGATCGGAGAGGCCTATAATGGCCTGTTGGAGGAGGAGTTTGGGCAGTTGGGCAGTGCGAGGCCGGGATCGGAGAGGCCTATAAAGGCCCGTTGGAGGTGGAGTTTGGGCAGTTGGGCAGTGCGAGTCCGGGATCGGAGAGGCCTATAAAGGCTAGTTGGAGGAGGATTTTGGGCAGTTGGGTGGTGCGAGTCCGGGATCGTAGAGGCCTATAAAGGCTCATCGGAGGAGGAGTTTGGGCAGTTGTGTAGTGCGAGTCCGGGATCGGAGAGGCCACTAAAGTCTCGTCGGAGGAGGAGTTTGGGCAGTCGGGCAGTGCGAGTCCTGTATCGGAGAGGCCACTAAAGGCTCGTCGGAGGAGGAGTTTGGGCAGTTGGGTAGTGCGAGTCCGGGGTCGGAGAGGCCTATAAAGTCACGTCGGAGGTGGAATTTGGGCAGTTGAGTAGTGCGAGTCCGGGATCGGAGACGCCTATAAAGGCTAGTTGGAGGAGGAGTTTGGGCACTTGCGCAATGCGAGTCCGGGATCGAAGAGGCCACTAAAGGCCCGTTAGAGTAGGAGTTTGGGCAGTTGGGTAGTGCGAGTCCGGAATCGGAGAGGCCTATAAAGTCTCGTCGGAGGAGGAGTTTGGGCAGTGGGGCAGTGCGAGTTCCGGATCGGAGAGGCCTATAAAGGCCCGTTGGAAGAGGAGTTTGGGCAGTTGGGCAGTGCGAGTCCGGGATCGGAGAGGCCTATAAAGGCCCGTTGGAGGAGGAGTTTGGGCAGTTGGGCAGTGCGAGTCCGGGATCGGAGAGTCCTATAAAGGCCCGTTGGAGGAGGAGTTTGGGCAGTTGGGCAGTGCGAGTCCGGGATCGGAGAGGTCTATAAAGGCTAGTTGGAGGAGGAGTTTGGGCAGTTGGGTAGTGCGAGTCTGGGATCGGAGAGGCTATAAAAGCCCGTTGGAGGAGGAGGTTGGGCAGTTGGGTAGTGCGAGTCCTGGATCGGAGAGGCCAATAAAGGCCCGTTTGAGGATGAGTTTGGGCAGTTGGGTAGTGCGAGTCCGGGATCCGAGAGGCCTATAAAGGCTCTTCGGAGGAGGAGTTTGGGCAGTTGGGTAGTGCGAGTCCGGGATCGGAGAGGCCTATAAAGGCTCTTCGGAGGAGGAGTTTGGGCAGTTGGGTAGTGCGAGTCCGGGATCGGAGAGGCCTATAATGGCTAGTCGGAGGAGGAGTTTGGACAGTTGGGTAGTGCGAGTCCGGGATCGGAGTGGCCTATGAAGGCCCGTCGGAGGAGGAGTTTGGGAAGTTGTGCAGTGCGAGTCCGGGATCGGAGAGGCCTATAAAGGCTAGCCGGAGGAGGAGTTAGGGCAGTTGGGCAGTGCCAGTCCCGGTTCGGAGAGGCCTATAAAGGCCCGTTGGAGGAGGAGTTTGGGCAGTTGGCAGTGCGAGTCCGGGATCGGAGAGGCCTATAAAGGCCTGTAGGAGGAGGAGTTTGGTCAGTTGGGCAGTGCGAGTCCGGGATCGTAGAGGCCTATAAAGGCTAGTTGTAGGAGAAGTTTGGACAGTTGGGCAGTGCGAGTCCGGGGTCGGTGAGGCCTATAAAGTCCTGTCGGAGGAGGAGTTTGGGCAGTTGGGTAGTGAGAGTCCGGGATCGGAGAGGCCTATAAAGGACCGTCGGAGGAGCAGTTTGGGCAGTTGTGTAGTGCGAGTCCGGGATCGGAGAGGCCTATAAAGGCTAGTTGGAGGAGGAGTTTGGGCAGTTGGGCAGTGCGAGTCCGGGATCGGAGAGGCCTATAAAGGCAAGTTGGAGGAGGAGTTTGGGCAGTTGGGCAGTGCGAGTACGGGATCGGAGAGGCCTACAAAGGACCGTTGGAGGAGGAGTTTGGGCAGTTGGGTAGTGCGAGTCCGGGATCGGAGAGGCCTATAAAGGCTAGTTGGAGGAGGAGTTTGGGCAGTTGGGCAGTGCGAGTCCGGGATCGGAGAGTCCTATAAAGGCCCGTTGGAGGAGGAGTTTTGGCAGTTGGGCAGTGCGAGTCCGGGATCGGAGAGGCCTATAAAGGCCCATTGGAGGAGGAGTTTGGGCAGTTGGGCAGTGCGAGTCCGGGATCGGAGAGGCCTATAATGGCCCGTTGGAGGACGAGTTTGGGCAGTTGGGCAGTGCGAGGCCGGGATCGGAGAGACCTATAAAGGCCCGTTGGAGGGGGAGTTTGGACAGTTGGGCAATGCGAGTCCGGGGTCGGAGAGGCCTATAAAGGCTAGTTGGAGGAGGAGTTTGGGCAGTTGGGTAGTGCGAGGCCGGGATCGGAGACGCCTATAAAGGCCCGTTGGAGAACGAGTTTGGGCAGTTGGGCAGTGCGAGTCCGGGATCTGAGAGGCCTATAAATGCCCGTTGGAGGAGGAGTTTGGACAGTTGGGTAGTGCGAGTCCGGGATCGGAGAGGCCTATAAAGGACCATTGGAGGAAGAGTTTGGGCAGTTGGATAGTGCGAGTCCGGGATCAGAGAGGCCACTAAAGGCCCGTTGGAGGAGGAGTTTGGGCAGTTGGGCAGTGCGAGTCCGGGATCGGAGAGGCCACTAAAGGCCCGTTGGAGGAGGAGTTTGGGCAGTTGCGCAGAGCGAGTCCGGGATCGGAGAGGCCGATAAAGGCCCGTCGGAGGAGGAGTTTGGGCAGTTGGGCAGTGCGAGTCCTGGATCGGAGAGGCCTATAAAGGCTAGTCGGAGGAGGAGTTTGGACAGTTGGGTAGTGCGAGTCCGGGATCGGAGACGCCGATAAAGGCCCGTTGGAGGAGGAGTTTGGACAGTTGGGTAGAGCGAGTCCGGGATCGGGGAGGCCTATAAAGGCCCGTTGGAGGAGGAGTTGGGCAGTTGGGTAGTGCGAGTCCGGGATCGGAGAGGCCTATAAAGGCCCGTTGGAGGAGTAGTTTGGACAGTTGGGTAGTGCGAGTCCGGGATCGGAGAGGCCTATGAAGGCTCTTCGGAGGAGGAGTTTGGGCAGTTGGGTAGTGCGAGACCGGGATCGGAGAGGCCTATGAAGTCTAGTCGGAGGAGGAGTTTGGACAGTTGGGTAGTGCGAGTCCGGGATCGGAGAGGCCTATGAAGTCTAGTCGGAGGAGGAGTTTGGACAGTTGGGCAGTGCGAGTCCGTGATCGGAGTGGCCTATAAAGGCCCATCGGAGGAGGAGTTTGGGCAGTTGGGTAGTGCGAGTCCGGGATCGGAGAGGCCTATAAAGGCTAGTCGGAGGAGGAGTTTGTGCAGTTGGGTAGTGCGAGTCCGGGATCGGAGAGGCCTATAAATGCCCGTTGGAAGAGGAGTTTGGGCAGTTGGGTAGTGCGAGTCCGGGATCGGAGAGGCCTATAAAGGCCCGTTGGAGGAGAAGTTTGTGCAGTTGGGTAGTGCGAATCCGGGATCGGAGAGGCCTCACAAGGCCCGTTGGAGGAGGAGTTTGGGCAGTTGGGTAGTGCAAGTCCGGGATCGGAGAGGCCTATAAAGGCTCTTCGGAGGAGGAGTTTGGGCAGTTGGGTAGTGCGAGTCCGGGATCGGAGAGGCCTATAAAGGCTCTTCGGAGGAGGAGTTTGGGCAGTTGGGTAGTGCGAGTCCGGGATCGGAGAGGCCTATAACGGCTAGTCGGAGGAGGAGTTTGGACAGTTGGGTAGTGCGAGTCCGGGATTGGAGTTGCCTATGGAGTCCCGTCGGAGGAGGAGTTTGGGCACTTGTGCAGTGCGAGTCCGGGATCGGAGAGGCCTATAAAGGCTAGCCGGAGGAGGAGTTCGGGCAGTTGGGCAGTGCCAGTCCGGGATCGGAGAGGCCTATAAAGGCCCGTTGGAGGAAGAGTTTGGGCAGTTGGCAGTGCGAGTCCGGGATCGGAGAGGCCTTTAAAGGCCCGTCGGAGGAGGAGTTTGGTCAGTTGAGTAGTGCGAGTCCGGGATCGGAGAGGCCTATAAAGGCTAGTTGGAGGAGGAGGTTGGGCAGTTGGGTAGTGCGAGTCCGGGGTCGGGGAGGCCTATAAAGGCCCGTTGGAGGAGGAGTTTGGGCAGTTGGGCAGTGCGAGTCCGGGATCGGAGAGGCCTATAAAGGCCCATTGGAGGAGGAGTTTGGGCAGTTGGGCAGTGCGAGTCCGGAATCGGAGAGGCCTATAATGGCCCGTTGGAGGTGGAGTTTGGGCAGTTGGGCAGTGTGAGGCCGGGATCGGAGAGGCCTATAATGGCCTGTTGGAGGAGGAGTTTGGGCAGTTGGGCAGTGCGAGTCCGGGATCGGAGAGGCCTATAAAGGCCCGTTGGAGGAGAAGTTTGTGCAGTTGGGTAGTGCGAGTCCGGGATCGGAGAGGCCTCTCAAGGCCCGTTGGAGGAGGAGTTTGGGCAGTTGGGTTGTGCGAGTCCGGGATCGGAGAGGCCTATAAAGGCTCTTCGGAGGAGGAGTTTGGGCAGTTGGGTAGTGCGAGTCCGGGATCGGAGAGGCCTATAAAGGCTCTTCGGAGGAGGAGTTTGGGCAGTTGGGTAGTGCGAGTCCGGGATCGGAGAGGCCTATAACGGCTAGTCGGAGGAGGAGTTTGGACAGTTGGGTAGTGCGAGTCCGGGATTGGAGTTGCCTATGAAGTCCCGTCGGAGGAGGAGTTTGGGCAGTTGGGCAGTGCGAGGCCGGGATCGGAGAGGCCTATAAAGGCCCATTGGAGGAGGAGTTTGGGCAGTTGGGCAGTGCGAGTCCGGGATCGGAGAGGCCTATAATGGCCCGTTGGAGGAGGAGTTTGGGCAGTTGGGCAGTGCGAGGCCGGGATCGGAGAGGCCTATAATGGCCTGTTGGAGGAGGAGTTTGGCCAGTTGGGCAAAGCGAGGCCGGGATCGGAGAGGCCTATAAAGGCCCGTTGGAGGAGGAGTTTGGGCAGTTGGGCAGTGCGAGTCCGGGATCGGAGAGGCCTATAAAGGCTAGTTGGAGGAGGATTTTGGGCAGTTGGGTGGTGCGAGTCCGGAATCGGAGAGGCCTATAAAGGCTCGTCGGAGGAGGAGTTTGGGCAGTTGTGTAGTGCGAGTCCGGGATCGGAGAGGCCACTAAAGTCTCGTCGGAGGAGGAGTTTGGGCAGTCGGGCAGTGCGAGTCCTGTATCGGAGAGGCCACTAAAGGCTCGTCGGAGCAGGAGTTTGGGCAGTTGGGTAGTGCGAGTCCGGGGTCGGAGAGGCCTATAAAGTCACGTCGGAGGTGGAATTTGGGCAGTTGGGTAGTGCGAGTTCGGGATCAGAGAGGCCAAAAAGGCTAGTTGGAGGAGGAGTTTGGGCAGTTGCGCAATGCGAGTCCGGGATCGAAGAGGCCACTAATGGCCCGTTAGAGTAGGAGTTTGGGCAGTTGGGTAGTGCGAGTCCGGAATCGGAGAGGCCTATAAAGTCTCGTCGGAGGAGGAGTTTGGGCAGTTGGGCAGTGCGAGTCCGGGATCGGAGAGGCCTATAAAGGCCCGTTGGAAGAGGAGTTTTGGCAGTTGGGCAGTGCGAGTCCGAGATCGGAGAGGCCTATAAAGGCCCGTTGGAGGAGGAGTTTGGGCAGTTGGGCAGTGCGAGTCCGGGATCGGAGAGTCCTATAAAGGCCCGTTGGAGGAGGAGTTTGGGCAGTTGGGCAGTGCGAGTCCGGGATCGGAGAGGCCTATAAAGGCGATTTGGAGGAGGAGTTTGGGCAGTTGGGTAGTGTGAGTCTGGGATCGGAGAGGCTATAAAAGCCCGTTGGAGGAGGAGTTTGGGCAGTTGGGTAGTGCGAGTCCGGGATCGGAGAGGCCAATAAAGGCCCGTTGGAGGATGAGTTTGGGCAGTTGGGTAGTGCGAGTCCGGGATCCGAGAGGCCTATAAAGGCTCTTCGGAGGAGCAGTTTGGGCAGTTGTGTAGTGCGAGTCCGGGATCGGAGAGGCCTATAAAGGCTAGTTGGAGGAGGAGTTTGGGCAGTTGGGCAGTGCGAGTCCGGGATCGGAGAGGCCTATAAAGGCCCGTCGGAGGAGCAGTTTGGGCAGTTGGGTAGTGCGAGTCCGGGATCGGAGAGGCCTATAAAGGCAAGTTGGAGGAGGAGTTTGGGCAGTTGGGCAGTGCGAGTACGGGATCGGAGAGGCCTACAAAGCACCGTTGGAGGAGGAGTTTGGGCAGTTGGGTAGTGCGAGTCCGGGATCGGAGAGGCCTATAAAGGCTAGTTGGAGGAGGAGTTTGGGCAGTTGGGCAGTGCGAGTCCGGAATCGGAGAGTCCTATAAAGGCCCGTTGGAGGAGGAGTTTGGGCAGTTGGGCAGTGCGAGTCCGGGATCGGAGAGGCCTATAATGGCCCGTTGGAGGAGGAGATTGGGCAGTTGGGCAGTGCGAGGCCGAGATCGGAGAGACCTATAAAGGCCCGTTGGAGGGGGAGTTTGGACAGTTGGGCAGCGCGAGTCCGGGGTCGGAGAGGCCTATAAAGGCTAGTTGGAGGAGGAGTTTGGGCAGTTGTGTAGTGCGAGGCCGGGATCGGAGACGCCTATAAAGGCCCGTTGGAGAAGGAGTTTGGGCAGTTGGGCAGTGCGAGTCCGGGATCTGAGAGGCCTATAAAGGCCCGTTGGAGGAGGAGTTTGGACAGTTGGGTAGTGCGAGTCCGGGATCGGAGAGGCCTATAAAGGCTAGTTGGAGGAGGATTTTGGGCAGTTGGGTGGTGCGAGTCCGGGATCGTAGAGGCCTATAAAGGCTCGTCGGAGGAGGAGTTTGGGCAGTTGTGTAGTGCGAGTCCGGGATCGGAGAGGCCACTAAAGTCTCGTCGGAGGAGGAGTTTGGGCAGTCGGGCAGTGCGAGTCCTGTATCGGAGAGGCCACTAAAGGCTCGTCGGAGGAGGAGTTTGGGCAGTTGGTAGTGCGAGTCCGGGGTCGGAGAGGCCTATAAAGTCACGTCGGAGGTGGAATTTGGGCAGTTGAGTAGTGCGAGTCCGGGATCCGAGAGGCCTATAAAGGCTAGTTGGAGGAGGAGTTTGGGCACTTGCGCAATGCGAGTCCGGGATCGAAGAGGCCACTAAAGGCCCGTTAGAGTAGGAGTTTGGGCAGTTGGGTAGTGCGAGTCCGGGATCGGAGAGGCCTATAAAGGCTCTTCGGAGGAGGAGTTTGGGCAGTTGGGTAGTGCGAGTCCGGGATCGGAGAGGCCTATAACGGCTAGTCGGAGGAGGAGTTTGGACAGTTGGGTAGTGCGAGTCCGGGATTGGAGTTGCCTATGAAGTCCCGTCGGAGGAGGAGTTTGGGCAGTTGGGCAGTGCGAGGCCGGGATCGGAGAGGCCTATAAACGCCCATTGGAGGAGGAGTTTGGGCAGTGCGAGTCCGGGATCGGAGAGGCCTATAATGGCTCGTTGGAGGAGGAGTTTGGGCAGTTGGGCAGTGCGAGGCCGGGATCGGAGAGGCCTATAATGGCCTGTTGGAGGAGGAGTTTGGGCAGTTGGGCAAAGCGAGGCCGGGATCGAAGAGGCCTATAAAGGCCCGTTGGAGGAGGAGTTTGGGCAGTTGGGCAGTGCGAGTCCGGGATCGGAGAGGCCTTTAAAGGCCCGTCGGAGGAGGAGTTTGGGCAGTTGGGCAGTGCGAGTCCGGGATCGGAGAGGCCTATAAAGGACCATTGGAGGAAGAGTTTGGGCAGTTGGATAGTGCGAGTCCGGGATCAGAGAGGCCACTAAAGGCCCGTTGGAGGAGGAGTTTGGGCAGTTGGGCAGTGCGAGTCCGGGATCGGAGAGGCCACTAAAGGCCCGTTGGAGGAGGAGTTTGGGCAGTTGCGCAGAGCGAGTCCGGGATCGGAGAGGCCGATAAAGGCCCGTCGGAGGAGGAGTTTGGGCAGTTGGGCAGTGCGAGTCCTGGATCGGAGAGGCCTATAAAGGCTAGTCGGAGGAGGAGTTTGGACAGTTGGGTAGTGCGAGTCCGGGATCGGAGACGCCGATAAAGGCCCGTTGGAGGAGGAGTTTGGACAGTTGGGTAGAGCGAGTCCGGGATCGGGGAGGCCTATAAAGGCCCGTTGGAGGAGGAGTTGGGCAGTTGGGTAGTGCGAGTCCGGGATCGGAGAGGCCTATAAAGGCCCGTTGGAGGAGTAGTTTGGACAGTTGGGTAGTGCGAGTCCGGGATCGGAGAGGCCTATGAAGGCTCTTCGGAGGAGGAGTTTGGGCAGTTGGGTAGTGCGAGACCGGGATCGGAGAGGCCTATGAAGTCTAGTCGGAGGAGGAGTTTGGACAGTTGGGTAGTGCGAGTCCGGGATCGGAGAGGCCTATGAAGTCTAGTCGGAGGAGGAGTTTGGACAGTTGGGCAGTGCGAGTCCGTGATCGGAGTGGCCTATAAAGGCCCATCGGAGGAGGAGTTTGGGCAGTTGGGTAGTGCGAGTCCGGGATCGGAGAGGCCTATAAAGGCTAGTCGGAGGAGGAGTTTGTGCAGTTGGGTAGTGCGAGTCCGGGATCGGAGAGGCCTATAAATGCCCGTTGGAAGAGGAGTTTGGGCAGTTGGGTAGTGCGAGTCCGGGATCGGAGAGGCCTATAAAGGCCCGTTGGAGGAGAAGTTTGTGCAGTTGGGTAGTGCGAATCCGGGATCGGAGAGGCCTCACAAGGCCCGTTGGAGGAGGAGTTTGGGCAGTTGGGTAGTGCAAGTCCGGGATCGGAGAGGCCTATAAAGGCTCTTCGGAGGAGGAGTTTGGGCAGTTGGGTAGTGCGAGTCCGGGATCGGAGAGGCCTATAAAGGCTCTTCGGAGGAGGAGTTTGGGCAGTTGGGTAGTGCGAGTCCGGGATCGGAGAGGCCTATAACGGCTAGTCGGAGGAGGAGTTTGGACAGTTGGGTAGTGCGAGTCCGGGATTGGAGTTGCCTATGGAGTCCCGTCGGAGGAGGAGTTTGGGCACTTGTGCAGTGCGAGTCCGGGATCGGAGAGGCCTATAAAGGCTAGCCGGAGGAGGAGTTCGGGCAGTTGGGCAGTGCCAGTCCGGGATCGGAGAGGCCTATAAAGGCCCGTTGGAGGAAGAGTTTGGGCAGTTGGCAGTGCGAGTCCGGGATCGGAGAGGCCTTTAAAGGCCCGTCGGAGGAGGAGTTTGGTCAGTTGAGTAGTGCGAGTCCGGGATCGGAGAGGCCTATAAAGGCTAGTTGGAGGAGGAGGTTGGGCAGTTGGGTAGTGCGAGTCCGGGGTCGGGGAGGCCTATAAAGGCCCGTTGGAGGAGGAGTTTGGGCAGTTGGGCAGTGCGAGTCCGGGATCGGAGAGGCCTATAAAGGCCCATTGGAGGAGGAGTTTGGGCAGTTGGGCAGTGCGAGTCCGGAATCGGAGAGGCCTATAATGGCCCGTTGGAGGTGGAGTTTGGGCAGTTGGGCAGTGTGAGGCCGGGATCGGAGAGGCCTATAATGGCCTGTTGGAGGAGGAGTTTGGGCAGTTGGGCAGTGCGAGTCCGGGATCGGAGAGGCCTATAAAGGCCCGTTGGAGGAGAAGTTTGTGCAGTTGGGTAGTGCGAGTCCGGGATCGGAGAGGCCTCTCAAGGCCCGTTGGAGGAGGAGTTTGGGCAGTTGGGTTGTGCGAGTCCGGGATCGGAGAGGCCTATAAAGGCTCTTCGGAGGAGGAGTTTGGGCAGTTGGGTAGTGCGAGTCCGGGATCGGAGAGGCCTATAAAGGCTCTTCGGAGGAGGAGTTTGGGCAGTTGGGTAGTGCGAGTCCGGGATCGGAGAGGCCTATAACGGCTAGTCGGAGGAGGAGTTTGGACAGTTGGGTAGTGCGAGTCCGGGATTGGAGTTGCCTATGAAGTCCCGTCGGAGGAGGAGTTTGGGCAGTTGGGCAGTGCGAGGCCGGGATCGGAGAGGCCTATAAAGGCCCATTGGAGGAGGAGTTTGGGCAGTTGGGCAGTGCGAGTCCGGGATCGGAGAGGCCTATAATGGCCCGTTGGAGGAGGAGTTTGGGAAGTTGGGCAGTGCGAGGCCGGGATCGGAGAGGCCTATAATGGCCTGTTGGAGGAGGAGTTTGGCCAGTTGGGCAAAGCGAGGCCGGGATCGGAGAGGCCTATAAAGGCCCGTTGGAGGAGGAGTTTGGGCAGTTGGGCAGTGCGAGTCCGGGATCGGAGAGGCCTATAAAGGCTAGTTGGAGGAGGATTTTGGGCAGTTGGGTGGTGCGAGTCCGGAATCGGAGAGGCCTATAAAGGCTCGTCGGAGGAGGAGTTTGGGCAGTTGTGTAGTGCGAGTCCGGGATCGGAGAGGCCACTAAAGTCTCGTCGGAGGAGGAGTTTGGGCAGTCGGGCAGTGCGAGTCCTGTATCGGAGAGGCCACTAAAGGCTCGTCGGAGCAGGAGTTTGGGCAGTTGGGTAGTGCGAGTCCGGGGTCGGAGAGGCCTATAAAGTCACGTCGGAGGTGGAATTTGGGCAGTTGGGTAGTGCGAGTTCGGGATCAGAGAGGCCAAAAAGGCTAGTTGGAGGAGGAGTTTGGGCAGTTGCGCAATGCGAGTCCGGGATCGAAGAGGCCACTAATGGCCCGTTAGAGTAGGAGTTTGGGCAGTTGGGTAGTGCGAGTCCGGAATCGGAGAGGCCTATAAAGTCTCGTCGGAGGAGGAGTTTGGGCAGTTGGGCAGTGCGAGTCCGGGATCGGAGAGGCCTATAAAGGCCCGTTGGAAGAGGAGTTTGGGCAGTTGGGCAGTGCGAGTCCGAGATCGGAGAGGCCTATAAAGACCCGTTGGAGGAGGAGTTTGGGCAGTTGGGCAGTGCGAGTCCGGGATCGGAGAGTCCTATAAAGGCCCGTTGGAGGAGGAGTTTGGGCAGTTGGGCAGTGCGAGTCCGGGATCGGAGAGGCCTATAAAGGCGATTTGGAGGAGGAGTTTGGGCAGTTGCGTAGTGTGAGTCTGGGATCGGAGAGGCTATAAAAGCCCGTTGGAGGAGGAGTTTGGGCAGTTGGGTAGTGCGAGTCCGGGATCGGAGAGGCCAATAAAGGCCCGTTGGAGGATGAGTTTGGGCAGTTGGGTAGTGCGAGTCCGGGATCCGAGAGGCCTATAAAGGCTCTTCGGAGGAGCAGTTTGGGCAGTTGTGTAGTGCGAGTCCGGGATCGGAGAGGCCTATAAAGGCTAGTTGGAGGAGGAGTTTGGGCAGTTGGGCAGTGCGAGTCCGGGATCGGAGAGGCCTATAAAGGCCCGTCGGAGGAGCAGTTTGGGCAGTTGGGTAGTGCGAGTCCGGGATCGGAGAGGCCTATAAAGGCAAGTTGGAGGAGGAGTTTGGGCAGTTGGGCAGTGCGAGTACGGGATCGGAGAGGCCTACAAAGCACCGTTGGAGGAGGAGTTTGGGCAGTTGGGTAGTGCGAGTCCGGGATCGGAGAGGCCTATAAAGGCTAGTTGGAGGAGGAGTTTGGGCAGTTGGGCAGTGCGAGTCCGGAATCGGAGAGTCCTATAAAGGCCCGTTGGAGGAGGAGTTTGGGCAGTTGGGCAGTGCGAGTCCGGGATCGGAGAGGCCTATAATGGCCCGTTGGAGGAGGAGTTTGGGCAGTTGGGCAGTGCGAGGCCGAGATCGGAGAGACCTATAAAGGCCCGTTGGAGGGGGAGTTTGGACAGTTGGGCAGCGCGAGTCCGGGGTCGGAGAGGCCTATAAAGGCTAGTTGGAGGAGGAGTTTGGGCAGTTGGGTAGTGCGAGGCCGGGATCGGAGACGCCTATAAAGGCCCGTTGGAGAAGGAGTTTGGGCAGTTGGGCAGTGCGAGTCCGGGATCTGAGAGGCCTATAAAGGCCCGTTGGAGGAGGAGTTTGGACAGTTGGGTAGTGCGAGTCCGGGATCGGAGAGGCCCATAAAGGACCGTTGGAGGAAGAGTTTGGGCAGTTGGATAGTGCGAGTCCGGGATCAGAGAGGCCACTAAAGGCCCGTTGGAGGAGGAGTTTGGGCAGTTGCGCAGAGCGAGTCCGGGATCGGAGAGGCCGATAAAGGCCCGTCGGAGGAGGAGTTTGGGCAGTTGGGCAGTGCGAGTCCTGGATCGGAGAGGCCTATAAAGGCTAGTCGGAGGAGGAGTTTGGACAGTTGTGTAGTGCGAGTCCGGGATCGGAGACGCCGATAAAGGCCCGTTGGAGGAGGAGTTTGGACAGTTGGGTAGAGCGAGTCTGGGATCGGGGAGGCGTATAAAGGCCCGTTGGAGGAGGAGTTTGGGCAGTTGGGTAGTGCGAGTCCGGGATCGGAGAGGCCTATAAAGGCCCGTTGGAGGAGTAGTTTGGACAGTTGGGTAGTGCGAGTCCGGGATCGGAGAGGCCTATAAAGGCTCTTCGGAGGAGGAGTTTGGGCAGTTGGGCAGTGCGAGTCCGGGATCTGAGAGGCCTATAAAGGCCCGTTGGAGGAGGAGTTTGGACAGTTGGGTAGTGCGAGTCCGGGATCGGAGAGGGCTATAAAGGACCATTGGAGGAAGAGTTTGGGCAGTTGGATAGTGCGAGTCCGGGATCAGAGAGGCCACTAAAGGCCCGTTGGAGGAGGAGTTTGGGCAGTTGGGCAGTGCGAGTCCGGGATCGGAGAGGCCACTAAAGGCCCGTTGGAGGAGGAGTTTGGGCAGTTGCGCAGAGCGAGTCCGGGATCGGAGAGGCCGATAAAGGCCCGTCGGAGGAGGAGTTTGGGCAGTTGGGCAGTGCGAGTCCGGGATCGGAGACGCCGATAAAGGCCCGTTGGAGGAGGAGTTTGGACAGTTGGGTAGAGCGAGTCCGGGATCGGGGAGGCCTATAAAGGCCCGTTGGAGGAGGAGTTGGGCAGTTGGGTAGTGCGAGTCCGGGATCGGAGAGGCCTATAAAGGCCCGTTGGAGGAGTAGTTTGGACAGTTGGGTAGTGCGAGTCCGGGATCGGAGAGGCCTATGAAGGCTCTTCGGAGGAGGAGTTTGGGCAGTTGGGTAGTGCGAGTCCGGGATCGGAGAGGCCTATGAAGTCTAGTCGGAGGAGGAGTTTGGACAGTTGGGTAGTGCGAGTCCGTGATCGGAGTGGCCTATAAAGGCCCATCGGAGGAGGAGTTTGGGCAGTTGGGTAGTGCGAGTCCGGGATCGGAGAGGCCTATAAAGGCTAGTCGGAGGAGGAGTTTGTGCAGTTGGGTAGTGCGAGTCCGGGATCGGAGAGGCCTATAAATGCCCGTTGGAAGAGGAGTTTGGGCAGTTGGGTAGTGCGAGTCCGGGATCGGAGAGGCCTATAAAGGCCCGTTGGAGGAGAAGTTTGTGCAGTTGGGTAGTGCGAGTCCGGGATCGGAGAGGCCTCACAAGGCCCGTTGGAGGAGGAGTTTGGGCAGTTGGGTAGTGCAAGTCCGGGATCGGAGAGGCCTATAAAGGCTCTTCGGAGGAGGAGTTTGGGAAGTTGGGTAGTGCGAGTCCGGGATCGGAGAGGCCTATAAAGGCTCTTCGGAGGAGGAGTTTGGGCAGTTGGGTAGTGCGAGTCCGGGATCGGAGAGGCCTATAAAGGCTAGTCGGAGGAGGAGTTTGTGCAGTTGGGTAGTGCGAGTCCGGGATCGGAGAGGCCTATAAATGCCCGTTGGAAGAGGAGTTTGGGCAGTTGGGTAGTGCGAGTCCGGGATCGGAGAGGCCTATAAAGGCCCGTTGGAGGAGAAGTTTGTGCAGTTGGGTAGTGCGAGTCCGGGATCGGAGAGGCCTCACAAGGCCCGTTGGAGGAGGAGTTTGGGCAGTTGGGTAGTGCAAGTCCGGGATCGGAGAGGCCTATAAAGGCTCTTCGGAGGAGGAGTTTGGGAAGTTGGGTAGTGCGAGTCCGGGATCGGAGAGGCCTATAAAGGCTCTTCGGAGGAGGAGTTTGGGCAGTTGGGTAGTGCGAGTCCGGGATCGGAGAGGCCTATAACGGCTAGTCGGAGGAGGAGTTTGGACAGTTGGGTAGTGCGAGTCCGGGATTGGAGTTGCCTATGGAGTCCCGTCGGAGGAGGAGTTTGGGCACTTGTGCAGTGCGAGTCCGGGATCGGAGAGGCCTATAAAGGCTAGCCGGAGGAGGAGTTCGGGCAGTTGGGCAGTGCCAGTCCGGGATCGGAGAGGCCTATAAAGGCCCGTTGGAGGAAGAGTTTGGGCAGTTGGCAGTGCGAGTCCGGGATCGGAGAGGCCTTTAAAGGCCCGTCGGAGGAGGAGTTTGGTCAGTTGAGTAGTGCGAGTCCGGGATCGGAGAGGCCTATAAAGGCTAGTTGGAGGAGGAGGTTGGGCAGTTGGGTAGTGCGAGTCCGGGGTCGGGGAGGCCTATAAAGGCCCGTTGGAGGAGGAGTTTGGGCAGTTGGGCAGTGCGAGTCCGGGATCGGAGAGGCCTATAAAGGCCCATTGGAGGAGGAGTTTGGGCAGTTGGGCAGTGCGAGTCCGGAATCGGAGAGGCCTATAATGGCCCGTTGGAGGAGGAGTTTGGGCAGTTGGGCAGTGTGAGGCCGGATCGCAGAGGCCTATAATGGCCTGTTGGAGGAGGAGTTTGGGCAGTTGGGCAGTGCGAGTCCGGGATCGGAGAGGCCTATAAAGGCCCGTTGGAGGAGAAGTTTGTGCAGTTGGGTAGTGCGAGTCCGGGATCGGAGAGGCCTCTCAAGGCCCGTTGGAGGAGGAGTTTGGGCAGTTGGGTTGTGCGAGTCCGGGATCGGAGAGGCCTATAAAGGCTCTTCGGAGGAGGAGTTTGGGCAGTTGGGTAGTGCGAGTCCGGGATCGGAGAGGCCTATAATGGCTAGTTGGAGGAGGAGTTTGGGCAGTTGGGCAGTGCGAGTCCGGGATCGGAGAGGCCTATAAAGGCCCGTCGGAGGAGCAGTTTGGGCAGTTGGGTAGTGCGAGTCCGGGATCGGAGAGGCCTATAAAGGCAAGTTGGAGGAGGAGTTTGGGCAGTTGGGCAGTGCGAGTACGGGATCGGAGAGGCCTACAAAGCACCGTTGGAGGAGGAGTTTGGGCAGTTGGGTAGTGCGAGTCCGGGATCGGAGAGGCCTATAAAGGCTAGTTGGAGGAGGAGTTTGGGCAGTTGGGCAGTGCGAGTCCGGAATCGGAGAGTCCTATAAAGGCCCGTTGGAGGAGGAGTTTGGCCAGTTGGGCAGTGCGAGTCCGGGATCGGAGAGGCCTATAATGGCCCGTTGGAGGAGGAGTTTGGGCAGTTGGGCAGTGCGAGGCCGAGATCGGAGAGACCTATAAAGGCCCGTTGGAGGGGGAGTTTGGACAGTTGGGCAGCGCGAGTCCGGGGTCGGAGAGGCCTATAAAGGCTAGTTGGAGGAGGAGTTTGGGCAGTTGGGTAGTGCGAGGCCGGGATCGGAGACGCCTATAAAGGCCCGTTGGAGAAGGAGTTTGGGCAGTTGGGCAGTGCGAGTCCGGGATCTGAGAGGCCTATAAAGGCCCGTTGGAGGAGGAGTTTGGACAGTTGGGTAGTGCGAGTCCGGGATCGGAGAGGCCCATAAAGGACCGTTGGAGGAAGAGTTTGGGCAGTTGGATAGTGCGAGTCCGGGATCAGAGAGGCCACTAAAGGCCCGTTGGAGGAGGAGTTTGGGCAGTTGCGCAGAGCGAGTCCGGGATCGGAGAGGCCGATAAAGGCCCGTCGGAGGAGGAGTTTGGGCAGTTGGGCAGTGCGAGTCCTGGATCGGAGAGGCCTATAAAGGCTAGTCGGAGGAGGAGTTTGGACAGTTGGGTAGTGCGAGTCCGGGATCGGAGACGCCTATAAAGGCCCGTTGGAGAAGGAGTTTGGGCAGTTGGGCAGTGCGAGTCCGGGATCTGAGAGGCCTATAAAGGCCCGTTGGAGGAGGAGTTTGGACAGTTGGGTAGTGCGAGTCCGGGATCGGAGAGGCCCATAAAGGACCGTTGGAGGAAGAGTTTGGGCAGTTGGATAGTGCGAGTCCGGGATCAGAGAGGCCACTAAAGGCCCGTTGGAGGAGGAGTTTGGGCAGTTGCGCAGAGCGAGTCCGGGATCGGAGAGGCCGATAAAGGCCCGTCGGAGGAGGAGTTTGGGCAGTTGGGCAGTGCGAGTCCTGGATCGGAGAGGCCTATAAAGGCTAGTCGGAGGAGGAGTTTGGACAGTTGGGTAGTGCGAGTCCGGGATCGGAGACGCCGATAAAGGCCCGTTGGAGGAGGAGTTTGGACAGTTGGGTAGAGCGCGTCTGGGATCGGGGAGGCGTATAAAGGCCCGTTGGAGGAGGAGTTTGGGCAGTTGGGTAGTGCGAGTCCGGGATCGGAGAGGCCTATAAAGGCCCGTTGGAGGAGTAGTTTGGACAGTTGGGTAGTGCGAGTCCGGGATCGGAGAGGCCTATAAAGGCTCTTCGGAGGAGGAGTTTGGGCTTTTGGGCAGTGCGAGTCCGGGATCTGAGAGGCCTATAAAGGCCCGTTGGAGGAGGAGTTTGGACAGTTGGGTAGTGCGAGTCCGGGATCGGAGAGGGCTATAAAGGACCATTGGAGGAAGAGTTTGGGCAGTTGGATAGTGCGAGTCCGGGATCAGAGAGGCCACTAAAGGCCCGTTGGAGGAGGAGTTTGGGCAGTTGGGCAGTGCGAGTCCGGGATCGGAGAGGCCACTAAAGGCCCGTTGGAGGAGGAGTTTGGGCAGTTGCGCAGAGCGAGTCCGGGATCGGAGAGGCCGATAAAGGCCCGTCGGAGGAGGAGTTTGAGCAGTTGGGCAGTGCGAGTCCTGGATCGGAGAGGCCTATAAAGGCTAGTCGGAGGAGGAGTTTGGACAGTTGGGTAGTGCGAGTCCGGGATCGGAGACGCCGATAAAGGCCCGTTGGAGGAGGAGTTTGGACAGTTGGGTAGAGCGAGTCCGGGATCGGGGAGGCCTATAAAGGCCCGTTGGAGGAGGAGTTGGGCAGTTGGGTAGTGCGAGTCCGGGATCGGAGAGGCCTATAAAGGCCCGTTGGAGGAGTAGTTTGGACAGTTGGGTAGTGCGAGTCCGGGATCGGAGAGGCCTATGAAGGCTCTTCGGAGGAGGAGTTTGGGCAGTTGGGTAGTGCGAGTCCGGGATCGGAGAGGCCTATAAAGTCTAGTCGGAGGAGGAGTTTGGACAGTTGGGTAGTGCGAGTCCGTGATCGGAGTGGCCTATAAAGGCCCATCGGAGGAGGAGTTTGGGCAGTTGGGTAGTGCGAGTCCGGGATCGGAGAGGCCTATAAAGGCTAGTCGGAGGAGGAGTTTGTGCAGTTGGGTAGTGCGAGTCCGGGATCGGAGAGGCCTATAAATGCCCGTTGGAAGAGGAGTTTGGGCAGTTGGGTAGTGCGAGTCCGGGATCGGAGAGGCCTATAAAGGCCCGTTGGAGGAGAAGTTTGTGCAGTTGGGTAGTGCGAGTCCGGGATCGGAGAGGCCTCACAAGGCCCGTTGGAGGAGGAGTTTGGGCAGTTGGGTAGTGCAAGTCCGGGATCGGAGAGGCCTATAAAGGCTCTTCGGAGGAGGAGTTTGGGAAGTTGGGTAGTGCGAGTCCGGGATCGGAGAGGCCTATAAAGGCTCTTCGGAGGAGGAGTTTGGGCAGTTGGGTAGTGCGAGTCCGGGATCGGAGTGGCCTATAAAGGCTAGTCGGAGGAGGAGTTTGTGCAGTTGGGTAGTGCGAGTCCGGGATCGGAGAGGCCTATAAATGCCCGTTGGAAGAGGAGTTTGGGCAGTTGGGTAGTGCGAGTCCGGGATCGGAGAGGCCTATAAAGGCCCGTTGGAGGAGAAGTTTGTGCAGTTGGGTAGTGCGAGTCCGGGATCGGAGAGGCCTCACAAGGCCCGTTGGAGGAGGAGTTTGGGCAGTTGGGTAGTGCAAGTCCGGGATCGGAGAGGCCTATAAAGGCTCTTCGGAGGAGGAGTTTGGGAAGTTGGGTAGTGCGAGTCCGGGATCGGAGAGGCCTATAAAGGCTCTTCGGAGGAAGAGTTTGGGCAGTTGGGTAGTGCGAGTCCGGGATCGGAGAGGCCTATAACGGCTAGTCGGAGGAGGAGTTTGGACAGTTGGGTAGTGCGAGTCCGGGATTGGAGTTGCCTATGGAGTCCCGTCGGAGGAGGAGTTTGGGCACTTGTGCAGTGCGAGTCCGGGATCGGAGAGGCCTATAAAGGCTAGCCGGAGGAGGAGTTCGGGCAGTTGGGCAGTGCCAGTCCAGGATCGGAGAGGCCTATAAAGGCCCGTTGGAGGAAGAGTTTGGGCAGTTGGCAGTGCGAGTCCGGGATCGGAGAGGCCTTTAAAGGCCCGTCGGAGGAGGAGTTTGGTCAGTTGAGTAGTGCGAGTCCGGGATCGGAGAGGCCTATAAAGGCTAGTTGGAGGAGGAGGTTGGGCAGTTGGGTAGTGCGAGTCCGGGGTCGGGGAGGCCTATAAAGGCCCGTTGGAGGAGGAGTTTGGGCAGTTGGGCAGTGCGAGTCCGGGATCGGAGAGGCCTATAAAGGCCCATTGGAGGAGGAGTTTGGGCAGTTGGGCAGTGCGAGTCCGGAATCGGAGAGGCCTATAATGGCCCGTTGGAGGAGGAGTTTGGGCAGTTGGGCAGTGTGAGGCCGGGATCGGAGAGGCCTATAATGGCCTGTTGGAGGAGGAGTTTGGGCAGTTGGGCAGTGCGAGTCCGGGATCGGAGAGGCCTATAAAGGCCCGTTGGAGGAGAAGTTTGTGCAGTTGGGTAGTGCGAGTCCGGGATCGGAGAGGCCTCTCAAGGCCCGTTGGAGGAGGAGTTTGGGCAGTTGGGTTGTGCGAGTCCGGGATCGGAGAGGCCTATAAAGGCTCTTCGGAGGAGGAGTTTGGGCAGTTGGGTAGTGCGAGTCCGGGATCGGAGAGGCCGATAAAGGCTCTTCGGAGGAGGAGTTTGGGCAGTTGGGTAGTGCGAGTCCGGGATCGGAGAGGCCTATAACGGCTAGTCGGAGGAGGAGTTTGGACAGTTGGGTAGTGCGAGTCCGGGATTGGAGTTGCCTATGAAGTCCCGTCGGAGGAGGAGTTTGGGCAGTTGGGCAGTGCGAGGCCGGGATCGGAGAGGCCTATAAAGGCCCATTGGAGGAGGAGTTTGGGCAGTTGGGCAGTGCGAGTCCGGGATCGGAGAGGCCTATAATGGCCCGTTGGAGGAGGAGTTTGGGCAGTTGGGCAGTGCGAGGCCGGGATCGGAGAGGCCTATAATGGCCTGTTGGAGGAGGAGTTTGGCCAGTTGGGCAAAGCGAGGCCGGGATCGGAGAGGCCTATAAAGGCCCGTTGGAGGAGGAGTTTGGGCAGTTGGGCAGTGCGAGTCCGGGATCGGAGAGGCCTATAAAGGCTAGTTGGAGGAGGATTTTGGGCAGTTGGGTGGTGCGAGTCCGGGATCGGAGAGGCCGATAAAGGCCCGTCGGAGGAGGAGTTTGGGCAGTTGGGCAGTGCGAGTCCTGGATCGGAGAGGCCTATAAAGGCTAGTCGGAGGAGGAGTTTGGACAGTTGGGTAGTGCGAGTCCGGGATCGGAGACGCCGATAAAGGCCCGTTGGAGGAGGAGTTTGGACAGTTGGGTAGAGCGCGTCTGGGATCGGGGAGGCGTATAAAGGCCCGTTGGAGGAGGAGTTTGGGCAGTTGGGTAGTGCGAGTCCGGGATCGGAGAGGCCTATAAAGGCCCGTTGGAGGAGTAGTTTGGACAGTTGGGTAGTGCGAGTCCGGGATCGGAGAGGCCTATAAAGGCTCTTCGGAGGAGGAGTTTGGGCTTTTGGGCAGTGCGAGTCCGGGATCTGAGAGGCCTATAAAGGCCCGTTGGAGGAGGAGTTTGGACAGTTGGGTAGTGCGAGTCCGGGATCGGAGAGGGCTATAAAGGACCATTGGAGGAAGAGTTTGGGCAGTTGGATAGTGCGAGTCCGGGATCAGAGAGGCCACTAAAGGCCCGTTGGAGGAGGAGTTTGGGCAGTTGGGCAGTGCGAGTCCGGGATCGGAGAGGCCACTAAAGGCCCGTTGGAGGAGGAGTTTGGGCAGTTGCGCAGAGCGAGTCCGGGATCGGAGAGGCCGATAAAGGCCCGTCGGAGGAGGAGTTTGGGCAGTTGGGCAGTGCGAGTCCTGGATCGGAGAGGCCTATAAAGGCTAGTCGGAGGAGGAGTTTGGACAGTTGGGTAGTGCGAGTCCGGGATCGGAGACGCCGATAAAGGCCCGTTGGAGGAGGAGTTTGGACAGTTGGGTAGAGCGAGTCCGGGATCGGGGAGGCCTATAAAGGCCCGTTGGAGGAGGAGTTGGGCAGTTGGGTAGTGCGAGTCCGGGATCGGAGAGGCCTATAAAGGCCCGTTGGAGGAGTAGTTTGGACAGTTGGGTAGTGCGAGTCCGGGATCGGAGAGGCCTATGAAGGCTCTTCGGAGGAGGAGTTTGGGCAGTTGGGTAGTGCGAGTCCGGGATCGGAGAGGCCTATGAAGTCTAGTCGGAGGAGGAGTTTGGACAGTTGGGTAGTGCGAGTCCGTGATCGGAGTGGCCTATAAAGGCCCATCGGAGGAGGAGTTTGGGCAGTTGGGTAGTGCGAGTCCGGGATCGGAGAGGCCTATAAAGGCTAGTCGGAGGAGGAGTTTGTGCAGTTGGGTAGTGCGAGTCCGGGATCGGAGAGGCCTATAAATGCCCGTTGGAAGAGGAGTTTGGGCAGTTGGGTAGTGCGAGTCCGGGATCGGAGAGGCCTATAAAGGCCCGTTGGAGGAGAAGTTTGTGCAGTTGGGTAGTGCGAGTCCGGGATCGGAGAGGCCTCACAAGGCCCGTTGGAGGAGGAGTTTGGGCAGTTGGGTAGTGCAAGTCCGGGATCGGAGAGGCCTATAAAGGCTCTTCGGAGGAGGAGTTTGGGAAGTTGGGTAGTGCGAGTCCGGGATCGGAGAGGCCTATAAAGGCTCTTCGGAGGAGGAGTTTGGGCAGTTGGGTAGTGCGAGTCCGGGATCGGAGAGGCCTATAAAGGCTAGTCGGAGGAGGAGTTTGTGCAGTTGGGTAGTGCGAGTCCGGGATCGGAGAGGCCTATAAATGCCCGTTGGAAGAGGAGTTTGGGCAGTTGGGTAGTGCGAGTCCGGGATCGGAGAGGCCTATAAAGGCCCGTTGGAGGAGAAGTTTGTGCAGTTGGGTAGTGCGAGTCCGGGATCGGAGAGGCCTCACAAGGCCCGTTGGAGGAGGAGTTTGGGCAGTTGGGTAGTGCAAGTCCGGGATCGGAGAGGCCTATAAAGGCTCTTCGGAGGAGGAGTTTGGGAAGTTGGGTAGTGCGAGTCCGGGATCGGAGAGGCCTATAAAGGCTCTTCGGAGGAAGAGTTTGGGCAGTTGGGTAGTGCGAGTCCGGGATCGGAGAGGCCTATAACGGCTAGTCGGAGGAGGAGTTTGGACAGTTGGGTAGTGCGAGTCCGGGATTGGAGTTGCCTATGGAGTCCCGTCGGAGGAGGAGTTTGGGCACTTGTGCAGTGCGAGTCCGGGATCGGAGAGGCCTATAAAGGCTAGCCGGAGGAGGAGTTCGGGCAGTTGGGCAGTGCCAGTCCGGGATCGGAGAGGCCTATAAAGGCCCGTTGGAGGAAGAGTTTGGGCAGTTGGCAGTGCGAGTCCGGGATCGGAGAGGCCTTTAAAGGCCCGTCGGAGGAGGAGTTTGGTCAGTTGAGTAGTGCGAGTCCGGGATCGGAGAGGCCTATAAAGGCTAGTTGGAGGAGGAGGTTGGGCAGTTGGGTAGTGCGAGTCCGGGGTCGGGGAGGCCTATAAAGGCCCGTTGGAGGAGGAGTTTGGGCAGTTGGGCAGTGCGAGTCCGGGATCGGAGAGGCCTATAAAGGCCCATTGGAGGAGGAGTTTGGGCAGTTGGGCAGTGCGAGTCCGGAATCGGAGAGGCCTATAATGGCCCGTTGGAGGAGGAGTTTGGGCAGTTGGGCAGTGTGAGGCCGGGATCGGAGAGGCCTATAATGGCCTGTTGGAGGAGGAGTTTGGGCAGTTGGGCAGTGCGAGTCCGGGATCGGAGAGGCCTATAAAGGCCCGTTGGAGGAGAAGTTTGTGCAGTTGGGTAGTGCGAGTCCGGGATCGGAGAGGCCTCTCAAGGCCCGTTGGAGGAGGAGTTTGGGCAGTTGGGTTGTGCGAGTCCGGGATCGGAGAGGCCTATAAAGGCTCTTCGGAGGAGGAGTTTGGGCAGTTGGGTAGTGCGAGTCCGGGATCGGAGAGGCCGATAAAGGCTCTTCGGAGGAGGAGTTTGGGCAGTTGGGTAGTGCGAGTCCGGGATCGGAGAGGCCTATAACGGCTAGTCGGAGGAGGAGTTTGGACAGTTGGGTAGTGCGAGTCCGGGATTGGAGTTGCCTATGAAGTCCCGTCGGAGGAGGAGTTTGGGCAGTTGGGCAGTGCGAGGCCGGGATCGGAGAGGCCTATAAAGGCCCATTGGAGGAGGAGTTTGGGCAGTTGGGCAGTGCGAGTCCGGGATCGGAGAGGCCTATAATGGCCCGTTGGAGGAGGAGTTTGGGCAGTTGGGCAGTGCGAGGCCGGGATCGGAGAGGCCTATAATGGCCTGTTGGAGGAGGAGTTTGGCCAGTTGGGCAAAGCGAGGCCGGGATCGGAGAGGCCTATAAAGGCCCGTTGGAGGAGGAGTTTGGGCAGTTGGGCAGTGCGAGTCCGGGATCGGAGAGGCCTATAAAGGCTAGTTGGAGGAGGATTTTGGGCAGTTGGGTGGTGCGAGTCCGGAATCGGAGAGGCCTATAAAGGCTCGTCGGAGGAGGAGTTTGGGCAGTTGTGTAGTGCGAGTCCGGGATCGGAGAGGCCACTAAAGTCTCGTCGGAGGAGGAGTTTGGGCAGTCGGGCAGTGCGAGTCCTGTATCGGAGAGGCCACTAAAGGCTCGTCGGAGCAGGAGTTTGCGCAGTTGGGTAGTGCGAGTCCGGGGTCGGAGAGGCCTATAAAGTCACGTCGGAGGTGGAATTTGGCAGTTGGGTAGTGCGAGTCCGGGATCAGAGAGGCCAAAAAGGCTAGTTGGAGGAGGAGTTTGGGCAGTTGCGCAATGCGAGTCCGGGATCGAAGAGGCCACTAATGGCCCGTTAGAGTAGGAGTTTGGGCAGTTGGGTAGTGCGAGTCCGGAATCGGAGGCCTATAAAGTCTCGTCGGAGGAGGAGTTTGGGCAGTTGGGCAGTGCGAGTCCGGGATCGGAGAGGCCTATAAAGGCCCGTTGGAAGAGGAGTTTGGGCAGTTGGGCAGTGCGAGTCCGGGATCGGAGAGGCCTATAAAGGCCCGTTGGAGGAGGAGTTTGGGCAGTTGGGCAGTGCGAGTCCGGGATCGGAGAGTCCTATAAAGGCCCGTTGGAGGAGGAGTTTGGGCAGTTGGGCAGTGCGAGTCCGGGATCGGAGAGGCCTATAAAGGCGATTTGGAGGAGGAGTTTGGGCAGTTGGGTAGTGTGAGTCTGGGATCGGAGAGGCTATAAAAGCCCGTTGGAGGAGGAGTTTGGGCAGTTGGGTAGTGCGAGTCCGGGATCGGAGAGGCCAATAAAGGCCCGTTGGAGGATGAGTTTGGGCAGTTGGGTAGTGCGAGTCCGGGATCCGAGAGGCCTATAAAGGCTCTTCGGAGGAGCAGTTTGGGCAGTTGTGTAGTGCGAGTCCGGGATCGGAGAGGCCTATAAAGGCTAGTTGGAGGAGGAGTTTGGCCAGTTGGGCAGTGCGAGTCCGGGATCGGAGAGGCCTATAAAGGCCCGTCGGAGGAGCAGTTTGGGCAGTTGGGTAGTGCGAGTCCGGGATCGGAGAGGCCTATAAAGGCAAGTTGGAGGAGGAGTTTGGGCAGTTGGGCAGTGCGAGTACGGGATCGGAGAGGCCTACAAAGCACCGTTGGAGGAGGAGTTTGGGCAGTTGGGTAGTGCGAGTCCGGGATCGGAGAGGCCTATAAAGGCTAGTTGGAGGAGGAGTTTGGGCAGTTGGGCAGTGCGAGTCCGGAATCGGAGAGTCCTATAAAGGCCCGTTGGAGGAGGAGTTTGGGCAGTTGGGCAGTGCGAGTCCGGGATCGGAGAGGCCTATAAAGGCCCATTGGAGGAGGAGTTTGGGCAGTTGGGCAGTGCGAGTCCGGGATCGGAGAGGCCTATAATGGCCCGTTGGAGGAGGAGTTTGGGCAGTTGGGCAGTGCGAGGCCGAGATCGGAGAGACCTATAAAGGCCCGTTGGAGGGGGAGTTTGGACAGTTGGGCAGCGCGAGTCCGGGGTCGGAGAGGCCTATAAAGGCTAGTTGGAGGAGGAGTTTGGGCAGTTGGGTAGTGCGAGGCCGGGATCGGAGACGCCTATAAAGGCCCGTTGGAGAAGGAGTTTGGGCAGTTGGGCAGTGCGAGTCCGGGATCTGAGAGGCCTATAAAGGCCCGTTGGAGGAGGAGTTTGGACAGTTGGGTAGTGCGAGTCCGGGATCGGAGAGGCCCATAAAGGACCGTTGGAGGAAGAGTTTGGGCAGTTGGATAGTGCGAGTCCGGGATCAGAGAGGCCACTAAAGGCCCGTTGGAGGAGGAGTTTGGGCAGTTGCGCAGAGCGAGTCCGGGATCGGAGAGGCCGATAAAGGCCCGTCGGAGGAGGAGTTTGGGCAGTTGGGCAGTGCGAGTCCTGGATCGGAGAGGCCTATAAAGGCTAGTCGGAGGAGGAGTTTGGACAGTTGGGTAGTGCGAGTCCGGGATCGGAGACGCCGATAAAGGCCCGTTGGAGGAGGAGTTTGGACAGTTGGGTAGAGCGAGTCTGGGATCGGGGAGGCGTATAAAGGCCCGTTGGAGGAGGAGTTTGGGCAGTTGGGTAGTGCGAGTCCGGGATCGGAGAGGCCTATAAAGGCCCGTTGGAGGAGTAGTTTGGACAGTTGGGTAGTGCGAGTCCGGGATCGGAGAGGCCTATAAAGGCTCTTCGGAGGAGGAGTTTGGGCAGTTGGGTAGTGCGAGTCCGGGATCGGAGAGTCCTATAAAGTCTAGTCGGAGGAGGAGTTTGGACAGTTGGGTAGTGCGAGTCCGTGATCGGAGTGGCCTATAAAGGCCCATCGGAGGAGGAGTTTGGGCAGTTGGGTAGTGCGAGTCCGGGATCGGAGAGGCCTATAAAGGCTAGTCGGAGGAGGAGTTTGTGCAGTTGGGTAGTGCGTGTCCGGGATCGGAGAGGCCTATAAATGCCCGTTGGAAGAGGAGTTTGGGCAGTTGGGTAGTGCGAGTCCGGGATCGGAGAGGCCTATAAAGGCCCGTTGGAGGATGAGTTTGGGCAGTTGGGTAGTGCGAGTCCGGGATCCGAGAGGCCTATAAAGGCTCTTCGGAGGAGCAGTTTGGGCAGTTGTGTAGTGCGAGTCCGGGATCGGAGAGGCCTATAAAGTCTAGTTGGAGGAGGAGTTTGGGCAGTTGGGCAGTGCGAGTCCGGGATCGGAGAGGCCTATAAAGGCCCGTCGGAGGAGCAGTTTGGGCAGTTGGGTAGTGCGAGTCCGGGATCGGAGAGGCCTATAAAGGCAAGTTGGAGGAGGAGTTTGGGCAGTTGGGCAGTGCGAGTACGGGATCGGAGAGGCCTACAAAGCACCGTTGGAGGAGGAGTTTGGGCAGTTGGGTAGTGCGAGTCCGGGATCGGAGAGGCCTATAAAGGCTAGTTGGAGGAGGAGTTTGGGCAGTTGGGCAGTGCGAGTCCGGAATCGGAGAGTCCTATAAAGGCCCGTTGGAGGAGGAGTTTGGGCAGTTGGGCAGTGCGAGTCCGGGATCGGAGAGGCCTATAAAGGCCCATTGGAGGAGGAGTTTGGTCAGTTGGGCAGTGCGAGTCCGGGATCGGAGAGGCCTATAATGGCCCGTTGGAGGAGGAGTTTGGGCAGTTGGGCAGTGCGAGGCCGGGATCGGAGAGACCTATAAAGGCCCGTTGGAGGGGGAGTTTGGACAGTTGGGCAGTGCGAGTCCGGGGTCGGAGAGGCCTATAAAGGCTAGTTGGAGGAGGAGTTTGGGCAGTTGGGTCGTGCGAGGCCGGGATCGGAGACGCCTATAAAGGCCCGTTGGAGAAGGAGTTTGGGCAGTTGGGCAGTGCGAGTCCGGGATCTGAGAGGCCTATAAAGGCCCGTTGGAGGAGGAGTTTGGACAGTTGGGTAGTGCGAGTCCGGGATCGGAGAGGCCCATAAAGGACCGTTGGAGGAAGAGTTTGGGCAGTTGGATAGTGCGAGTCCGGGATCAGAGAGGCCACTAAAGGCCCGTTGGAGGAGGAGTTTGGGCAGTTGGGCAGTGCGTGTCCGGGATCGGAGAGGCCACTAAAGGCCCGTTGGAGGAGGAGTTTGGGCAGTTGCGCAGAGCGAGTCCGGGATCGGAGAGGCCGATAAAGGCCCGTCGGAGGAGGAGTTTGGGCAGTTGGGCAGTGCGAGTCCTGGATCGGAGAGGCCTATAAAGGCTAGTCGGAGGAGGAGTTTGGACAGTTGGGTAGTGCGAGTCCGGGATCGGAGACGCCGATAAAGGCCCGTTGGAGGAGGAGTTTGGACAGTTGGGTAGAGCGATTCTGGGATCGGGGAGGCCTATAAAGGCCCGTTGGAGGAGGAGTTTGGGCAGTTGGGTAGTGCGAGTCCGGGATCGGAGAGGCCTATAAAGGCCCGTTGGAGGAGTAGTTTGGACAGTTGGGTAGTGCGAGTCCGGGATCGGAGAGGCCTATAAAGGCTCTTCGGAGGAGGAGTTTGGGCAGTTGGGTAGTGCGAGTCCGGGATCGGAGAGGCCTATAAAGTCTAGTCGGAGGAGGAGTTTGGACAGTTGGGTAGTGCGAGTCCGTGATCGGAGTGGCCTATAAAGGCCCATCGGAGGAGGAGTTTGGGCAGTTGGGTAGTGCGAGTCCGGGATCGGAGAGGCCTATAAAGGCTAGTCGGAGGAGGAGTTTGTGCAGTTGGGTAGTGCGTGTCCGGGATCGGAGAGGCCTATAAATGCCCGTTGGAAGAGGAGTTTGGGCAGTTGGGTAGTGCGAGTCCGGGATCGGAGAGGCCTATAAAGGCCCGTTGGAGGAGAAGTTTGTGCAGTTGGGTAGTGCGAGTCCGGGATCGGAGAGGCCTCACAAGGCCCGTTGGAGGAGGAGTTTGGGCAGTTGGGTAGTGCAAGTCCGGGATCGGAGAGGCCTATAAAGGCTCTTCGGAGGAGGAGTTTGGGCAGTTGGGTAGTGCGAGTCCGGGATCGGAGAGGCCTATAAAGGCTCTTCGGAGGAGGAGTTTGGGCAGTTGGGTAGTGCGAGTCCGGGATCGGAGAGGCCTATAACGGCTAGTCGGAGGAGGAGTTTGGACAGTTGGGTAGTGCGAGTCCGGGATTGGAGTTGCCTATGAATTCCCGTCGGAGGAGCAGTTTCGGCACTTGTGCAGTGCGAGTCCGGGATCGGAGAGGCCTATAAAGGCTAGCCGGAGGAGGAGTTAGGGCAGTTGGGCAGTGCCAGTCCGGGATCGGACAGGCCTATAAAGGCCCGTTGGAGGAGGAGTTTGGGCAGTTGGCAGTGCGAGTCCGGGATCGGAGAGGCCTTTAAAGGCCCGTCGGAGGAGGAGTTTGGTCAGTTGGGTAGTGCGAGTCCGGGATCGGAGAGGCCTATAAAGGCTAGTTGGAGGAGGAGGTTGGGCAGTTGGGTAGTGCGAGTCCGGGGTCGGGGAGGCCTATAAAGGCCCGTTGGAGGAGGAGTTTGGGCAGTTGGGCAGTGCGAGTCCGGGATCGGAGAGGCCGATAAAGGCCCGTCGGAGGAGGAGTTTGGGCAGTTGGGCAGTGCGAGTCCTGGATCGGAGAGGCCTATAAAGGCTAGTCGGAGGAGGAGTTTGGACAGTTGGGTAGTGCGAGTCCGGGATCGGAGACGCCGATAAAGGCCCGTTGGAGGAGGAGTTTGGACAGTTGGGTAGAGCGATTCTGGGATCGGGGAGGCCTATAAAGGCCCGTTGGAGGAGGAGTTTGGGCAGTTGGGTAGTGCGAGTCCGGGATCGGAGAGGCCTATAAAGGCCCGTTGGAGGAGTAGTTTGGACAGTTGGGTAGTGCGAGTCCGGGATCGGAGAGGCCTATAAAGGCTCTTCGGAGGAGGAGTTTGGGCAGTTGGGTAGTGCGAGTCCGGGATCGGAGAGGCCTATAAAGTCTAGTCGGAGGAGGAGTTTGGACAGTTGGGTAGTGCGAGTCCGTGATCGGAGTGGCCTATAAAGGCCCATCGGAGGAGGAGTTTGGGCAGTTGGGTAGTGCGAGTCCGGGATCGGAGAGGCCTATAAAGGCTAGTCGGAGGAGGAGTTTGTGCAGTTGGGTAGTGCGTGTCCGGGATCGGAGAGGCCTATAAATGCCCGTTGGAAGAGGAGTTTGGGCAGTTGGGTAGTGCGAGTCCGGGATCGGAGAGGCCTATAAAGGCCCGTTGGAGGAGAAGTTTGTGCAGTTGGGTAGTGCGAGTCCGGGATCGGAGAGGCCTCACAAGGCCCGTTGGAGGAGGAGTTTGGGCAGTTGGGTAGTGCAAGTCCGGGATCGGAGAGGCCTATAAAGGCTCTTCGGAGGAGGAGTTTGGGCAGTTGGGTAGTGCGAGTCCGGGATCGGAGAGGCCTATAAAGGCTCTTCGGAGGAGGAGTTTGGGCAGTTGGGTAGTGCGAGTCCGGGATCGGAGAGGCCTATAACGGCTAGTCGGAGGAGGAGTTTGGACAGTTGGGTAGTGCGAGTCCGGGATTGGAGTTGCCTATGAATTCCCGTCGGAGGAGCAGTTTCGGCACTTGTGCAGTGCGAGTCCGGGATCGGAGAGGCCTATAAAGGCTAGCCGGAGGAGGAGTTAGGGCAGTTGGGCAGTGCCAGTCCGGGATCGGACAGGCCTATAAAGGCCCGTTGGAGGAGGAGTTTGGGCAGTTGGCAGTGCGAGTCCGGGATCGGAGAGGCCTTTAAAGGCCCGTCGGAGGAGGAGTTTGGTCAGTTGGGTAGTGCGAGTCCGGGATCGGAGAGGCCTATAAAGGCTAGTTGGAGGAGGAGGTTGGGCAGTTGGGTAGTGCGAGTCCGGGGTCGGGGAGGCCTATAAAGGCCCGTTGGAGGAGGAGTTTGGGCAGTTGGGCAGTGCGAGTCCGGGATCGGAGAGGCCTATAAAGGCCCATTGGAGGAGGAGTTTGGGCAGTTGGGCAGTGCGAGTCCGGAATCGGAGAGGCCTATAATGGCCCGTTGGAGGAGGAGTTTGGGCAGTTGGGCAGTGCGAGGCCGGGATCGGAGAGGCCTATAATGGCCTGTTGGAGGAGGAGTTTGGGCAGTTGGGCAGTGCGAGTCCGGGATCGGAGAGGCCTATAAAGGCCCGTTGAAGGAGAAGTTTGTGCAGTTGGGTAGTGCGAGTCCGGGATTGGAGAGGCCTCTCATGGCCCGTTGGAGGAGGAGTTTGGGCAGTTGGGTTGTGCGAGTCCGGGAGCGGAGAGGCCTATAAAGGCTCTTCGGAGGAGGAGTTTGGGCAGTTGGGTAGTGCGAGTCCGGGATCGGAGAGGCCTATAAAGGCTCTTCGGAGGCGGAGTTTGGGCAGTTGGGTAGTGCGAGTCCGGGATCGGAGAGGCCTATAACGGCTAGTCGGAGGAGGAGTTTGGACAGTTGGGTAGTGCGAGACCGGGATTGAAGTTGCCTATGAAGTCCCGTCGGAGGAGGAGTTTGGGCAGTTGGGCAGTGCGAGGCCGGGATCGGAGAGGCCTATAAAGGCCCATTGGAGGAGGAGTTTGGGCAGTTGGGCAGTGCGAGTCCGGGATCGGAGAGGCCTATAATGGCTCGTTGGAGGAGGAGTTTGGGCAGTTGGGCAGTGCGAGGCCGGGATCGGAGAGGCCTATAATGGCCTGTTGGAGGAGGAGTTTGGGCAGTTGGGCAAAGCGAGGCCGGGATCGGAGAGGCCTATAAAGGCCCGTTGGAGGAGGAGTTTGGGCAGTTGGGCAGTGCGAGTCCGGGATCGGAGAGGCCTTTAAAGGCCCGTCGGAGGAGGAGTTTGGTCAGTTGGGTAGTGCGAGTCCGGGATCGGAGAGGCCTATAAAGGCTAGTTGGAGGAGGAGGTTGGGCAGTTGGGTAGTGCGAGTCCGGGGTCGGGGAGGCCTATAAAGGCCCGTTGGAGGAGGAGTTTAGGCAGTTGGGCAGTGCGAGTCCGGGATCGGAGAGGCCTATAAAGGCCCATTGGAGGAGGAGTTTGGGCAGTTGGGCAGTGCGAGTCCGGGATCGGAGAGGCCTATAATGGCCCGTTGGAGGAGGAGTTTGGGCAGTTGGGCAGTGCGAGGCCGGGATCGGAGAGGCCTATAATGGCCTGTTGGAGGAGGAGTTTGGGCAGTTGGGCAGTGCGAGGCCGGGATCGGAGAGGCCTATAAAGGCCCGTTGGAGGAGGAGTTTGGGCAGTTGGGCAGTGCGAGTCCGGGATCGGAGAGGCCTATAAAGGCTAGTTGGAGGAGGATTTTGGGCAGTTGGGTGGTGCGAGTCCGGGATCGTAGAGGCCTATAAAGGCTCGTCGGAGGAGGAGTTTGGGCAGTTGTGTAGTGCGAGTCCGGGATCGGAGAGGCCACTAAAGTCTCGTCGGAGGAGGAGTTTGGGCAGTCGGGCAGTGCGAGTCCTGTATCGGAGAGGCCACTAAAGGCTCGTCGGAGGAGGAGTTTGGGCAGTTGGGTAGTGCGAGTCCGGGGTCGGAGAGGCCTATAAAGTCACGTCGGAGGTGGAATTTGGGCAGTTGGGTAGTGCGAGTCCGGGATCGGAGAGGCCTATAAAGGCTAGTTGGAGGAGGAGTTTGGGCACTTGCGCAATGCGAGTCCGGGATCGAAGAGGCCACTAAAGGCCCGTTAGAGTAGGAGTTTGGGCAGTTGGGTAGTGCGAGTCCGGAATCGGAGAGGCCTATAAAGTCTCGTCGGAGGAGGAGTTTGGGCAGTGGGGCAGTGCGATTCCGGGATCGGAGAGGCCTATAAAGGCCCGTTGGAAGAGGAGTTTGGGCAGTTGGGCAGTGCGAGTCCGGGATCGGAGAGGCCTACAAAGGACCGTTGGAGGAGGAGTTTGGGCAGTTGGGTAGTGCGAGTCCGGGATCGGAGAGACCTATAAAGGCCCGTTGGAGGGGGAGTTTGGACAGTTGGGCAGTGCGAGTCCGGGGTCGGAGAGTCCTATAAAGGCTAGTTGGAGGAGGAGTTTGGGCAGTTGGGTAGTGCGAGTCCGGGATCGGAGACGCCAAAAAGGCCCGTTGGAGAAGGAGTTTGGGCAGTTGGGCAGTGCGAGTCCGGGATCGGAGAGTCCTATAAAGGCCCGTTGGAGGAGGAGTTTGGGCAGTTGGGCAGTGCGAGTCCGGGATCGGAGAGGCCTATAAAGGCCCATTGGGGGAGGAGTTTGGGCAGTTGGGCAGTGCGAGTCCGGGATCGGAGAGGCCTATAAAGGCGATTTGGAGGAGGAGTTTGGGCAGTTGGGTAGTGTGAGTCTGGGATCGGAGAGGCTATAAAAGCCCGTTGGAGGAGGAGTTTGGGCAGTTGGGTAGTGCGAGTCCGGGATCGGAGAGGCCAATAAAGGCCCGTTGGAGGATGAGTTTGGGCAGTTGGGTAGTGCGAGTCCGGGATCCGAGAGGCCTATAAAGGCTCTTCGGAGGAGCAGTTTGGGCAGTTGCGTAGTGCGAGTCCGGGATCGGAGAGGCCTATAAAGGCTAGTTGGAGGAGGAGTTTGGGCAGTTGGGCAGTGCGAGTCCGGGATCGGAGAGGCCTATAAAGGCCCGTCGGATGAGCAGTTTGGGCAGTTGGGTAGTGCGAGTCCGGGATCGGAGAGGCCTATAAAGGCAAGTTGGAGGAGGAGTTTGGGCAGTTGGGCAGTGCGAGTACGGGATCGGAGAGGCCTACAAAGCACCGTTGGAGGAGGAGTTTGGGCAGTTGGGTAGTGCGAGTCCGGGATCGGAGAGGCCTATAAAGGCTAGTTGGAGGAGGAGTTTGGGCAGTTGGGCAGTGCGAGTCCGGAATCGGAGAGTCCTATAAAGGCCCGTTGGAGGAGGAGTTTGGGCAGTTGGGCAGTGCGAGTCCGGGATCGGAGAGGCCTATAATGGCCCGTTGGAGGAGGAGTTTGGGCAGTTGGGCAGTGCGAGGCCGAGATCGGAGAGACCTATAAAGGCCCGTTGGAGGGGGAGTTTGGACAGTTGGGCAGCGCGAGTCCGGGGTCGGAGAGGCCTATAAAGGCTAGTTGGAGGAGGAGTTTGGGCAGTTGGGTAGTGCGAGGCCGGGATCGGAGACGCCTATAAAGGCCCGTTGGAGAAGGAGTTTGGGCAGTTGGGCAGTGCGAGTCCGGGATCTGAGAGGCCTATAAAGGCCCGTTGGAGGAGGAGTTTGGACAGTTGGGTAGTGCGAGTCCGGGATCGGAGAGGCCCATAAAGGACCGTTGGAGGAAGAGTTTGGGCAGTTGGATAGTGCGAGTCCGGGATCAGAGAGGCCACTAAAGGCCCGTTGGAGGAGGAGTTTGGGCAGTTGCGCAGAGCGAGTCCGGGATCGGAGAGGCCGATAAAGGCCCGTCGGAGGAGGAGTTTGGGCAGTTGGGCAGTGCGAGTCCTGGATCGGAGAGGCCTATAAAGGCTAGTCGGAGGAGGAGTTTGGACAGTTGGGTAGTGCGAGTCCGGGATCGGAGACGCCGATAAAGGCCCGTTGGAGGAGGAGTTTGGACAGTTGGGTAGAGCGAGTCTGGGATCGGGGAGGCGTATAAAGGCCCGTTGGAGGAGGAGTTTGGGCAGTTGGGTAGTGCGAGTCCGGGATCGGAGAGGCCTATAAAGGCCCGTTGGAGGAGTAGTTTGGACAGTTGGGTAGTGCGAGTCCGGGATCGGAGAGGCCTATAAAGGCTCTTCGGAGGAGGAGTTTGGGCAGTTGGGCAGTGCGAGTCCGGGATCTGAGAGGCCTATAAAGGCCCGTTGGAGGAGGAGTTTGGACAGTTGGGTAGTGCGAGTCCGGGATCGGAGAGGGCTATAAAGGACCATTGGAGGAAGAGTTTGGGCAGTTGGATAGTGCGAGTCCGGGATCAGAGAGGCCACTAAAGGCCCGTTGGAGGAGGAGTTTGGGCAGTTGGGCAGTGCGAGTCCGGGATCGGAGAGGCCACTAAAGGCCCGTTGGAGGAGGAGTTTGGGCAGTTGCGCAGAGCGAGTCCGGGATCGGAGAGGCCGATAAAGGCCCGTCGGAGGAGGAGTTTGGGCAGTTGGGCAGTGCGAGTCCTGGATCGGAGAGGCCTATAAAGGCTAGTCGGAGGAGGAGTTTGGACAGTTGGGTAGTGCGAGTCCGGGATCGGAGACGCCGATAAAGGCCCGTTGGAGGAGGAGTTTGGACAGTTGGGTAGAGCGAGTCCGGGATCGGGGAGGCCTATAAAGGCCCGTTGGAGGAGGAGTTGGGCAGTTGGGTAGTGCGAGTCCGGGATCGGAGAGGCCTATAAAGGCCCGTTGGAGGAGTAGTTTGGACAGTTGGGTAGTGCGAGTCCGGGATCGGAGAGGCCTATGAAGGCTCTTCGGAGGAGGAGTTTGGGCAGTTGGGTAGTGCGAGTCCGGGATCGGAGAGGCCTATGAAGTCTAGTCGGAGGAGGAGTTTGGACAGTTGGGTAGTGCGAGTCCGTGATCGGAGTGGCCTATAAAGGCCCATCGGAGGAGGAGTTTGGGCAGTTGGGTAGTGCGAGTCCGGGATCGGAGAGGCCTATAAAGGCTAGTCGGAGGAGGAGTTTGTGCAGTTGGGTAGTGCGAGTCCGGGATCGGAGAGGCCTATAAATGCCCGTTGGAAGAGGAGTTTGGGCAGTTGGGTAGTGCGAGTCCGGGATCGGAGAGGCCTATAAAGGCCCGTTGGAGGAGAAGTTTGTGCAGTTGGGTAGTGCGAGTCCGGGATCGGAGAGGCCTCACAAGGCCCGTTGGAGGAGGAGTTTGGGCAGTTGGGTAGTGCAAGTCCGGGATCGGAGAGGCCTATAAAGGCTCTTCGGAGGAGGAGTTTGGGAAGTTGGGTAGTGCGAGTCCGGGATCGGAGAGGCCTATAAAGGCTCTTCGGAGGAGGAGTTTGGGCAGTTGGGTAGTGCGAGTCCGGGATCGGAGAGGCCTATAAAGGCTCGTCGGAGGAGGAGTTTGTGCAGTTGGGTAGTGCGAGTCCGGGATCGGAGAGGCCTATAAATGCCCGTTGGAAGAGGAGTTTGGGCAGTTGGGTAGTGCGAGTCCGGGATCGGAGAGGCCTATAAAGGCCCGTTGGAGGAGAAGTTTGTGCAGTTGGGTAGTGCGAGTCCGGGATCGGAGAGGCCTCACAAGGCCCGTTGGAGGAGGAGTTTGGGCAGTTGGGTAGTGCAAGTCCGGGATCGGAGAGGCCTATAAAGGCTCTTCGGAGGAGGAGTTTGGGAAGTTGGGTAGTGCGAGTCCGGGATCGGAGAGGCCTATAAAGGCTCTTCGGAGGAGGAGTTTGGGCAGTTGGGTAGTGCGAGTCCGGGATCGGAGAGGCCTATAACGGCTAGTCGGAGGAGGAGTTTGGACAGTTGGGTAGTGCGAGTCCGGGATTGGAGTTGCCTATGGAGTCCCGTCGGAGGAGGAGTTTGGGCACTTGTGCAGTGCGAGTCCGGGATCGGAGAGGCCTATAAAGGCTAGCCGGAGGAGGAGTTCGGGCAGTTGGGCAGTGCCAGTCCGGGATCGGAGAGGCCTATAAACGCCCGTTGGAGGAAGAGTTTGGGCAGTTGGCAGTGCGAGTCCGGGATCGGAGAGGCCTTTAAAGGCCCGTCGGAGGAGGAGTTTGGTCAGTTGAGTAGTGCGAGTCCGGGATCGGAGAGGCCTATAAAGGCTAGTTGGAGGAGGAGGTTGGGCAGTTGGGTAGTGCGAGTCCGGGGTCGGGGAGGCCTATAAAGGCCCGTTGGAGGAGGAGTTTGGGCAGTTGGGCAGTGCGAGTCCGGGATCGGAGAGGCCTATAAAGGCCCATTGGAGGAGGAGTTTGGGCAGTTGGGCAGTGCGAGTCCGGAATCGGAGAGGCCTATAATGGCCCGTTGGAGGAGGAGTTTGGGCAGTTGGGCAGTGTGAGGCCGGGATCGGAGAGGCCTATAATGGCCTGTTGGAGGAGGAGTTTGGGCAGTTGGGCAGTGCGAGTCCGGGATCGGAGAGGCCTATAAAGGCCCGTTGGAGGAGAAGTTTGTGCAGTTGGGTAGTGCGAGTCCGGGATCGGAGAGGCCTCTCAAGGCCCGTTGGAGGAGGAGTTTGGGCAGTTGGGTTGTGCGAGTCCGGGATCGGAGAGGCCTATAAAGGCTCTTCGGAGGAGGAGTTTGGGCAGTTGGGTAGTGCGAGTCCGGGATCGGAGAGGCCTATAAAGGCTCTTCGGAGGAGGAGTTTGGGCAGTTGGGTAGTGCGAGTCCGGGATCGGAGAGGCCTATAACGGCTAGTCGGAGGAGGAGTTTGGACAGTTGGGTAGTGCGAGTCCGGGATTGGAGTTGCCTATGAAGTCCCGTCGGAGGAGGAGTTTGGGCAGTTGGGCAGTGCGAGGCCGGGATCGGAGAGGCCTATAAAGGCCCATTGGAGGAGGAGTTTGGGCAGTTGGGCAGTGCGAGTCCGGGATCGGAGAGGCCTATAATGGCCCGTTGGAGGAGGAGTTTGGGCAGTTGGGCAGTGCGAGGCCGGGATCGGAGAGGCCTATAATGGCCTGTTGGAGGAGGAGTTTGGCCAGTTGGGCAAAGCGAGGCCGGGATCGGAGAGGCCTATAAAGGCCCGTTGGAGGAGGAGTTTGGGCAGTTGGGCAGTGCGAGTCCGGGATCGGAGAGGCCTATAAAGGCTAGTTGGAGGAGGATTTTGGGCAGTTGGGTGGTGCGAGTCCGGAATCGGAGAGGCCTATAAAGGCTCGTCGGAGGAGGAGTTTGGGCAGTTGTGTAGTGCGAGTCCGGGATCGGAGAGGCCACTAAAGTCTCGTCGGAGGAGGAGTTTGGGCAGTCGGGCAGTGCGAGTCCTGTATCGGAGAGGCCACTAAAGGCTCGTCGGAGCAGGAGTTTGGGCAGTTGGGTAGTGCGAGTCCGGGGTCGGAGAGGCCTATAAAGTCACGTCGGAGGTGGAATTTGGGCAGTTGGGTAGTGCGAGTCCGGGATCAGAGAGGCCAAAAAGGCTAGTTGGAGGAGGAGTTTGGGCAGTTGCGCAATGCGAGTCCGGGATCGAAGAGGCCACTAATGGCCCGTTAGAGTAGGAGTTTGGGCAGTTGGGTAGTGCGAGTCCGGAATCGGAGGCCTATAAAGTCTCGTCGGAGGAGGAGTTTGGGCAGTTGGGCAGTGCGAGTCCGGGATCGGAGAGGCCTATAAAGGCCCGTTGGAAGAGGAGTTTGGGCAGTTGGGCAGTGCGAGTCCGGGATCGGAGAGGCCTATAAAGGCCCGTTGGAGGAGGAGTTTGGGCAGTTGGGCAGTGCGAGTCCGGGATCGGAGAGTCCTATAAAGGCCCGTTGGAGGAGGAGTTTGGGCAGTTGGGCAGTGCGAGTCCGGGATCGGAGAGGCCTATAAAGGCTAGTTGGAGGAGGAGTTTGGGCAGTTGGGCAGTGCGAGTCCGGAATCGGAGAGTCCTATAAAGGCCCGTTGGAGGAGGAGTTTGGGCAGTTGGGCAGTGCGAGTCCGGGATCGGAGAGGCCTATAAAGGCCCATTGGAGGAGGAGTTTGGGCAGTTGGGCAGTGCGAGTCCGGGATCGGAGAGGCCTATAATGGCCCGTTGGAGGAGGAGTTTGGGCAGTTGGGCAGTGCGAGGCCGAGATCGGAGAGACCTATAAAGGCCCGTTGGAGGGGGAGTTTGGACAGTTGGGCAGCGCGAGTCCGGGGTCGGAGAGGCCTATAAAGGCTAGTTGGAGGAGGAGTTTGGGCAGTTGTGTAGTGCGAGGCCGGGATCGGAGACGCCTATAAAGGCCCGTTGGAGAAGGAGTTTGGGCAGTTGGGCAGTGCGAGTCCGGGATCTGAGAGGCCTATAAAGGCCCGTTGGAGGAGGAGTTTGGACAGTTGGGTAGTGCGAGTCCGGGATCGGAGAGGCCCATAAAGGACCGTTGGAGGAAGAGTTTGGGCAGTTGGATAGTGCGAGTCCGGGATCAGAGAGGCCACTAAAGGCCCGTTGGAGGAGGAGTTTGGGCAGTTGCGCAGAGCGAGTCCGGGATCGGAGAGGCCGATAAAGGCCCGTCGGAGGAGGAGTTTGGGAAGTTGGGTAGTGCGAGTCCGGGATCGGAGAGGCCTATAAAGGCTCTTCGGAGGAGGAGTTTGGGCAGTTGGGTAGTGCGAGTCCGGGATCGGAGAGGCCTATAACGGCTAGTCGGAGGAGGAGTTTGGACAGTTGGGTAGTGCGAGTCCGGGATTGGAGTTGCCTATGGAGTCCCGTCGGAGGAGGAGTTTGGGCACTTGTGCAGTGCGAGTCCGGGATCGGAGAGGCCTATAAAGGCTAGCCGGAGGAGGAGTTCGGGCAGTTGGGCAGTGCCAGTCCGGGATCGGAGAGGCCTATAAAGGCCCGTTGGAGGAAGAGTTTGGGCAGTTGGCAGTGCGAGTCCGGGATCGGAGAGGCCTTTAAAGGCCCGTCGGAGGAGGAGTTTGGTCAGTTGAGTAGTGCGAGTCCGGGATCGGAGAGGCCTATAAAGGCTAGTTGGAGGAGGAGGTTGGGCAGTTGGGTAGTGCGAGTCCGGGGTCGGGGAGGCCTATAAAGGCCCGTTGGAGGAGGAGTTTGGGCAGTTGGGCAGTGCGAGTCCGGGATCGGAGAGGCCTATAAAGGCCCATTGGAGGAGGAGTTTGGGCAGTTGGGCAGTGCGAGTCCGGAATCGGAGAGGCCTATAATGGCCCGTTGGAGGAGGAGTTTGGGCAGTTGGGCAGTGTGAGGCCGGGATCGGAGAGGCCTATAATGGCCTGTTGGAGGAGGAGTTTGGGCAGTTGGGCAGTGCGAGTCCGGGATCGGAGAGGCCTATAAAGGCCCGTTGGAGGAGAAGTTTGTGCAGTTGGGTAGTGCGAGTCCGGGATCGGAGAGGCCTCTCAAGGCCCGTTGGAGGAGGAGTTTGGGCAGTTGGGTTGTGCGAGTCCGGGATCGGAGAGGCCTATAAAGGCTCTTCGGAGGAGGAGTTTGGGCAGTTGGGTAGTGCGAGTCCGGGATCGGAGAGGCCTATAAAGGCTCTTCGGAGGAGGTGTTTGGGCAGTTGGGTAGTGCGAGTCCGGGATCGGAGAGGCCTATAACGGCTAGTCGGAGGAGGAGTTTGGACAGTTGGGTAGTGCGAGTCCGGGATTGGAGTTGCCTATGAAGTCCCGTCGGAGGAGGAGTTTGGGCAGTTGGGCAGTGCGAGGCCGGGATCGGAGAGGCCTATAAAGGCCCATTGGAGGAGGAGTTTGAGCAGTTGGGCAGTGCGAGTCCGGGATCGGAGAGGCCTATAATGGCCCGTTGGAGGAGGAGTTTGGGCAGTTGGGCAGTGCGAGGCCGGGATCGGAGAGGCCTATAATGGCCTGTTGGAGGAGGAGTTTGGCCAGTTGGGCAAAGCGAGGCCGGGATCGGAGAGGCCTATAAAGGCCCGTTGGAGGAGGAGTTTGGGCAGTTGGGCAGTGCGAGTCCGGGATCGGAGAGGCCTATAAAGGCTAGTTGGAGGAGGATTTTGGGCAGTTGGGTGGTGCGAGTCCGGAATCGGAGAGGCCTATAAAGGCTCGTCGGAGGAGGAGTTTGGGCAGTTGTGTAGTGCGAGTCCGGGATCGGAGAGGCCACTAAAGTCTCGTCGGAGGAGGAGTTTGGGCAGTCGGGCAGTGCGAGTCCTGTATCGGAGAGGCCACTAAAGGCTCGTCGGAGCAGGAGTTTGGGCAGTTGGGTAGTGCGAGTCCGGGGTCGGAGAGGCCTATAAAGTCACGTCGGAGGTGGAATTTGGGCAGTTGGGTAGTGCGAGTCCGGGATCAGAGAGGCCAAAAAGGCTAGTTGGAGGAGGAGTTTGGGCAGTTGCGCAATGCGAGTCCGGGATCGAAGAGGCCACTAATGGCCCGTTAGAGTAGGAGTTTGGGCAGTTGGGTAGTGCGAGTCCGGAATCGGAGGCCTATAAAGTCTCGTCGGAGGAGGAGTTTGGGCAGTTGGGCAGTGCGAGTCCGGGATCGGAGAGGCCTATAAAGGCCCGTTGGAAGAGGAGTTTGGGCAGTTGGGCAGTGCGAGTCCGGGATCGGAGAGGCCTATAAAGGCCCGTTGGAGGAGGAGTTTGGGCAGTTGGGCAGTGCGAGTCCGGGATCGGAGAGTCCTATAAAGGCCCGTTGGAGGAGGAGTTTGGGCAGTTGGGCAGTGCGAGTCCGGGATCGGAGAGGCCTATAAAGGCGATTTGGAGGAGGAGTTTGGGCAGTTGGGTAGTGTGAGTCTGGGATCGGAGAGGCTATAAAAGCCCGTTGGAGGAGGAGTTTGGGCAGTTGGGTAGTGCGAGTCCGGGATCGGAGAGGCCAATAAAGGCCCGTTGGAGGATGAGTTTGGGCAGTTGGGTAGTGCGAGTCCGGGATCCGAGAGGCCTATAAAGGCTCTTCGGAGGAGCAGTTTGGGCAGTTGTGTAGTGCGAGTCCGGGATCGGAGAGGCCTATAAAGGCTAGTTGGAGGAGGAGTTTGGGCAGTTGGGCAGTGCGAGTCCGGGATCGGAGAGGCCTATAAAGGCCCGTCGGAGGAGCAGTTTGGGCAGTTGGGTAGTGCGAGTCCGGGATCGGAGAGGCCTATAAAGGCAAGTTGGAGGAGGAGTTTGGGCAGTTGGGCAGTGCGAGTACGGGATCGGAGAGGCCTACAAAGCACCGTTGGAGGAGGAGTTTGGGCAGTTGGGTAGTGCGAGTCCGGGATCGGAGAGGCCTATAAAGGCTAGTTGGAGGAGGAGTTTGGGCAGTTGGGCAGTGCGAGTCCGGAATCGGAGAGTCCTATAAAGGCCCGTTGGAGGAGGAGTTTGGGCAGTTGGGCAGTGCGAGTCCGGGATCGGAGAGGCCTATAAAGGCCCATTGGAGGAGGAGTTTGGGCAGTTGGGCAGTGCGAGTCCGGGATCGGAGAGGCCTATAATGGCCCGTTGGAGGAGGAGTTTGGGCAGTTGGGCAGTGCGAGGCCGAGATCGGAGAGACCTATAAAGGCCCGTTGGAGGGGGAGTTTGGACAGTTGGGCAGCGCGAGTCCGGGGTCGGAGAGGCCTATAAAGGCTAGTTGGAGGAGGAGTTTGGGCAGTTGTGTAGTGCGAGGCCGGGATCGGAGACGCCTATAAAGGCCCGTTGGAGAAGGAGTTTGGGCAGTTGGGCAGTGCGAGTCCGGGATCTGAGAGGCCTATAAAGGCCCGTTGGAGGAGGAGTTTGGACAGTTGGGTAGTGCGAGTCCGGGATCGGAGAGGCCCATAAAGGACCGTTGGAGGAAGAGTTTGGGCAGTTGGATAGTGCGAGTCCGGGATCAGAGAGGCCACTAAAGGCCCGTTGGAGGAGGAGTTTGGGCAGTTGCGCAGAGCGAGTCCGGGATCGGAGAGGCCGATAAAGGCCCGTCGGAGGAGGAGTTTGGGCAGTTGGGCAGTGCGAGTCCTGGATCGGAGAGGCCTATAAAGGCTAGTCGGAGGAGGAGTTTGGACAGTTGGGTAGTGCGAGTCCGGGATCGGAGACGCCGATAAAGGCCCGTTGGAGGAGGAGTTTGGACAGTTGGGTAGAGCGAGTCTGGGATCGGGGAGGCGTATAAAGGCCCGTTGGAGGAGGAGTTTGGGCAGTTGGGTAGTGCGAGTCCGGGATCGGAGAGGCCTATAAAGGCCCGTTGGAGGAGTAGTTTGGACAGTTGGGTAGTGCGAGTCCGGGATCGGAGAGGCCTATAAAGGCTCTTCGGAGGAGGAGTTTGGGCAGTTGGGTAGTGCGAGTCCGGGATCGGAGAGGCCTATAAAGTCTAGTCGGAGGAGGAGTTTGGACAGTTGGGTAGTGCGAGTCCGTGATCGGAGTGGCCTATAAAGGCCCATCGGAGGAGGAGTTTGGGAAGTTGGGTAGTGCGAGTCCGGGATCGGAGAGGCCTATAAAGGCTAGTCGGAGGAGGAGTTTGTGCAGTTGGGTAGTGCGTGTCCGGGATCGGAGAGGCCTATAAATGCCCGTTGGAAGAGGAGTTTGGGCAGTTGGGTAGTGCGAGTCCGGGATCGGAGAGGCCTATAAAGGCCCGTTGGAGGATGAGTTTGGGCAGTTGGGTAGTGCGAGTCCGGGATCCGAGAGGCCTATAAAGGCTCTTCGGAGGAGCAGTTTGGGCAGTTGTGTAGTGCGAGTCCGGGATCGGAGAGGCCTATAAAGTCTAGTTGGAGGAGGAGTTTGGGCAGTTGGGCAGTGCGAGTCCGGGATCGGAGAGGCCTATAAAGGCCCGTCGGAGGAGCAGTTTGGGCAGTTGGGTAGTGCGAGTCCGGGATCGGAGAGGCCTATAAAGGCAAGTTGGAGGAGGAGTTTGGGCAGTTGGGCAGTGCGAGTACGGGATCGGAGAGGCCTACAAAGCACCGTTGGAGGAGGAGTTTGGGCAGTTGGGTAGTGCGAGTCCGGGATCGGAGAGGCCTATAAAGGCTAGTTGGAGGAGGAGTTTGGGCAGTTGGGCAGTGCGAGTCCGGAATCGGAGAGTCCTATAAAGGCCCGTTGGAGGAGGAGTTTGGGCAGTTGGGCAGTGCGAGTCCGGGATCGGAGAGGCCTATAAAGGCCCATTGGAGGAGGAGTTTGGTCAGTTGGGCAGTGCGAGTCCGGGATCGGAGAGGCCTATAATGGCCCGTTGGAGGAGGAGTTTGGGCAGTTGGGCAGTGCGAGGCCGGGATCGGAGAGACCTATAAAGGCCCGTTAGAGGGGGAGTTTGGACAGTTGGGCAGTGCGAGTCCGGGGTCGGAGAGGCCTATAAAGGCTAGTTGGAGGAGGAGTTTGGGCAGTTGGGTCGTGCGAGGCCGGGATCGGAGACGCCTATAAAGGCCCGTTGGAGAAGGAGTTTGGGCAGTTGGGCAGTGCGAGTCCGGGATCTGAGAGGCCTATAAAGGCCCGTTGGAGGAGGAGTTTGGACAGTTGGGTAGTGCGAGTCCGGGATCGGAGAGGCCCATAAAGGACCGTTGGAGGAAGAGTTTGGGCAGTTGGATAGTGCGAGTCCGGGATCAGAGAGGCCACTAAAGGCCCGTTGGAGGAGGAGTTTGGGCAGTTGGGCAGTGCGTGTCCGGGATCGGAGAGGCCACTAAAGGCCCGTTGGAGGAGGAGTTTGGGCAGTTGCGCAGAGCGAGTCCGGGATCGGAGAGGCCGATAAAGGCCCGTCGGAGGAGGAGTTTGGGCAGTTGGGCAGTGCGAGTCCTGGATCGGAGAGGCCTATAAAGGTTAGTCGGAGGAGGAGTTTGGACAGTTGGGTAGTGCGAGTCCGGGATCGGAGACGCCGATAAAGGCCCGTTGGAGGAGGAGTTTGGACAGTTGGGTAGAGCGAGTCTGGGATCGGGGAGGCCTATAAAGGCCCGTTGGAGGAGGAGTTTGGGCAGTTGGGTAGTGCGAGTCCGGGATCGGAGAGGCCTATAAAGGCCCGTTGGAGGAGTAGTTTGGACAGTTGGGTAGTGCGAGTCCGGGATCGGAGAGGCCTATAAAGGCTCTTCGGAGGAGGAGTTTGGGCAGTTGGGTAGTGCGAGTCCGGGATCGGAGAGGCCTATAAAGTCTAGTCGGAGGAGGAGTTTGGACAGTTGGGTAGTGCGAGTCCGTGATCGGAGTGGCCTATAAAGGCCCATCGGAGGAGGAGTTTGGGCAGTTGGGTAGTGCGAGTCCGGGATCGGAGAGGCCTATAAAGGCTAGTCGGAGGAGGAGTTTGTGCAGTTGGGTAGTGCGTGTCCGGGATCGGAGAGGCCTATAAATGCCCGTTGGAAGAGGAGTTTGGGCAGTTGGGTAGTGCGAGTCCGGGATCGGAGAGGCCTATAAAGGCCCATTGGAAGAGAAGTTTGTGCAGTTGGATAGTGCGAGTCCGGGATCGGAGAGGCCTCACAAGGCCCGTTGGAGGAGGAGTTTGGGCAGTTGGGTAGTGCAAGTCCGGGATCGGAGAGGCCTATAAAGGCTCTTCGGAGGAGGAGTTTGGGCAGTTGGGTAGTGCGAGTCCGGGATCGGAGAGGCCTATAAAGGCTCTTCGGAGGAGGAGTTTGGGCAGTTGGGTAGTGCGAGTCCGGGATCGGAGAGGCCTATAACGGCTAGTCGGAGGAGGAGTTTGGACAGTTGGGTAGTGCGAGTCCGGGATTGGAGTTGCCTATGAAGTCCCGTCGGAGGAGCAGTTTCGGCACTTGTGCAGTGCGAGTCCGGGATCGGAGAGGCCTATAAAGGCTAGCCGGAGGAGGAGTTAGGGCAGTTGGGCAGTGCCAGTCCGGGATCGGACAGGCCTATAAAGGCCCGTTGGAGGAGGAGTTTGGGCAGTTGGCAGTGCGAGTCCGGGATCGGAGAGGCCTTTAAAGGCCCGTCGGAGGAGGAGTTTGGTCAGTTGGGTAGTGCGAGTCCGGGATCGGAGAGGCCTATAAAGGCTAGTTGGAGGAGGAGGTTGGGCAGTTGGGTAGTGCGAGTCCGGGGTCGGGGAGGCCTATAAAGGCCCGTTGGAGGAGGAGTTTGGGCAGTTGGGCAGTGCGAGTCCGGGATCGGAGAGGCCTATAAAGGCCCATTGGAGGAGGAGTTTGGGCAGTTGGGCAGTGCGAGTCCGGAATCGGAGAGGCCTATAATGGCCCGTTGGAGGAGGAGTTTGGGCAGTTGGGCAGTGCGAGGCCGGGATCGGAGAGGCCTATAATGGCCTGTTGGAGGAGGAGTTTGGGCAGTTGGGCAGTGCGAGTCCGGGATCGGAGAGGCCTATAAAGGCCCGTTGAAGGAGAAGTTTGTGCAGTTGGGTAGTGCGAGTCCGTGATCGGAGAGGCCTCTCATGGCCCGTTGGAGGAGGAGTTTGGGCAGTTGGGTTGTGCGAGTCCGGGAGCGGAGAGGCCTATAAAGGCTCTTCGGAGGAGGAGTTTGGGCAGTTGGGTAGTGCGAGTCCGGGATCGGAGAGGCCTATAAAGGCTCTTCGGAGGAGGAGTTTGGGCAGTTGGGTAGTGCGAGTCCGGGATCGGAGAGGCCTATAAAGGCTAGTCGGAGGAGGAGTTTGGACAGTTGGGTAGTGCGAGTCCGGGATTGAAGTTGCCTATGAAGTCCCGTCGGAGGAGGAGTTTGGGCAGTTGGGCAGTGCGAGGCCGGGATCGGAGAGGCCTATAAAGGCCCATTGGAGGAGGAGTTTGGGCAGTTGGGCAGTGCGAGTCCGGGATCGGAGAGGCCTATAATGGCTCGTTGGAGGAGGAGTTTGGGCAGTTGGGCAGTGCGAGGCCGGGATCGGAGAGGCCTATAATGGCCTGTTGGAGGAGGAGTTTGGGCAGTTGGGCAAAGCGAGGCCGGGATCGGAGAGGCCTATAAAGGCCCGTTGGAGGAGGAGTTTGGGCAGTTGGGCAGTGCGAGTCCGGGATCGGAGAGGCCTATAAAGGCCCATTGGAGGAGGAGTTTGGGCAGTTGGGCAGTGCGAGTCCGGGATCGGAGAGGCCTATAATGGCCCGTTGGAGGAGGAGTTTGGGCAGTTGGGCAGTGCGAGGCCGGGATCGGAGAGGCCTATAATGGCCTGTTGGAGGAGGAGTTTGGGCAGTTGGGCAGTGCGAGGCCGGGATCGGAGAGGCCTATAAAGGCCCGTTGGAGGAGGAGTTTGGGCAGTTGGGCAGTGCGAGTCCGGGATCGGAGAGGCCTATAAAGGCTAGTTGGAGGAGGATTTTGGGCAGTTGGGTGGTGCGAGTCCGGGATCGTAGAGGCCTATAAAGGCTCGTCGGAGGAGGAGTTTGGGCAGTTGTGTAGTGCGAGTCCGGGATCGGAGAGGCCACTAAAGTCTCGTCGGAGGAGGAGTTTGGGCAGTCGGGCAGTGCGAGTCCTGTATCGGAGAGGCCACTAAAGGCTCGTCGGAGGAGGAGTTTGGGCAGTTGGGTAGTGCGAGTCCGGGGTCGGAGAGGCCTATAAAGTCACGTCGGAGGTGGAATTTGGGCAGTTGGGTAGTGCGAGTCCGGGATCGGAGAGGCCTATAAAGGCTAGTTGGAGGAGGAGTTTGGGCACTTGCGCAATGCGAGTCCGGGATCGAAGAGGCCACTAAAGGCCCGTTAGAGTAGGAGTTTGGGCAGTTGGGTAGTGCGAGTCCGGAATCGGAGAGGCCTATAAAGTCTCGTCGGAGGAGGAGTTTGGGCAGTGGGGCAGTGCGAGTCCGGGATCGGAGAGGCCTATAAAGGCCCGTTGGAAGAGGAGTTTGGGCAGTTGGGCAGTGCGAGTCCGGGATCGGAGAGGCCTACAAAGGACCGTTGGAGGAGGAGTTTGGGCAGTTGGGTAGTGCGAGTCCGGGATCGGAGAGACCTATAAAGGCTCTTCGGAGGAGGAGTTTGGGCAGTTGGGTAGTGCGAGTCCGGGATCGGAGAGGCCTATAAAGTCTAGTCGGAGGAGGAGTTTGGACAGTTGGGTAGTGCGAGTCCGTGATCGGAGTGGCCTATAAAGGCCCATCGGAGGAGGAGTTTGGGCAGTTGGGTAGTGCGAGTCCGGGATCGGAGAGGCCTATAAAGGCTAGTCGGAGGAGGAGTTTGTGCAGTTGGGTAGTGCGTGTCCGGGATCGGAGAGGCCTATAAATGCCCGTTGGAAGAGGAGTTTGGGCAGTTGGGTAGTGCGAGTCCGGGATCGGAGAGGCCTATAAAGGCCCATTGGAGGAGAAGTTTGTGCAGTTGGATAGTGCGAGTCCGGGATCGGAGAGGCCTCACAAGGCCCGTTGGAGGAGGAGTTTGGGCAGTTGGGTAGTGCAAGTCCGGGATCGGAGAGGCCTATAAAGGCTCTTCGGAGGAGGAGTTTGGGCAGTTGGGTAGTGCGAGTCCGGGATCGGAGAGGCCTATAAAGGCTCTTCGGAGGAGGAGTTTGGGCAGTTGGGTAGTGCGAGTCCGGGATCGGAGAGGCCTATAACGGCTAGTCGGAGGAGGAGTTTGGACAGTTGGGTAGTGCGAGTCCGGGATTGGAGTTGCCTATGAAGTCCCGTCGGAGGAGCAGTTTCGGCACTTGTGCAGTGCGAGTCCGGGATCGGAGAGGCCTATAAAGGCTAGCCGGAGGAGGAGTTAGGGCAGTTGGGCAGTGCCAGTCCGGGATCGGACAGGCCTATAAAGGCCCGTTGGAGGAGGAGTTTGGGCAGTTGGCAGTGCGAGTCCGGGATCGGAGAGGCCTTTAAAGGCCCGTCGGAGGAGGAGTTTGGTCAGTTGGGTAGTGCGAGTCCGGGATCGGAGAGGCCTATAAAGGCTAGTTGGAGGAGGAGGTTGGGCAGTTGGGTAGTGCGAGTCCGGGGTCGGGGAGGCCTATAAAGGCCCGTTGGAGGAGGAGTTTGGGCAGTTGGGCAGTGCGAGTCCGGGATCGGAGAGGCCTATAAAGGCCCATTGGAGGAGGAGTTTGGGCAGTTGGGCAGTGCGAGTCCGGAATCGGAGAGGCCTATAATGGCCCGTTGGAGGAGGAGTTTGGGCAGTTGGGCAGTGCGAGGCCGGGATCGGAGAGGCCTATAATGGCCTGTTGGAGGAGGAGTTTGGGCAGTTGGGCAGTGCGAGTCCGGGATCGGAGAGGCCTATAAAGGCCCGTTGAAGGAGAAGTTTGTGCAGTTGGGTAGTGCGAGTCCGTGATCGGAGAGGCCTCTCATGGCCCGTTGGAGGAGGAGTTTGGGCAGTTGGGTTGTGCGAGTCCGGGAGCGGAGAGGCCTATAAAGGCTCTTCGGAGGAGGAGTTTGGGCAGTTGGGTAGTGCGAGTCCGGGATCGGAGAGGCCTATAAAGGCTCTTCGGAGGAGGAGTTTGGGCAGTTGGGTAGTGCGAGTCCGGGATCGGAGAGGCCTATAAAGGCTAGTCGGAGGAGGAGTTTGGACAGTTGGGTAGTGCGAGTCCGGGATTGAAGTTGCCTATGAAGTCCCGTCGGAGGAGGAGTTTGGGCAGTTGGGCAGTGCGAGGCCGGGATCGGAGAGGCCTATAAAGGCCCATTGGAGGAGGAGTTTGGGCAGTTGGGCAGTGCGAGTCCGGGATCGGAGAGGCCTATAATGGCTCGTTGGAGGAGGAGTTTGGGCAGTTGGGCAGTGCGAGGCCGGGATCGGAGAGGCCTATAATGGCCTGTTGGAGGAGGAGTTTGGGCAGTTGGGCAAAGCGAGGCCGGGATCGGAGAGGCCTATAAAGGCCCGTTGGAGGAGGAGTTTGGGCAGTTGGGCAGTGCGAGTCCGGGATCGGAGAGGCCTATAAAGGCCCATTGGAGGAGGAGTTTGGGCAGTTGGGCAGTGCGAGTCCGGGATCGGAGAGGCCTATAATGGCCCGTTGGAGGAGGAGTTTGGGCAGTTGGGCAGTGCGAGGCCGGGATCGGAGAGGCCTATAATGGCCTGTTGGAGGAGGAGTTTGGGCAGTTGGGCAGTGCGAGGCCGGGATCGGAGAGGCCTATAAAGGCCCGTTGGAGGAGGAGTTTGGGCAGTTGGGCAGTGCGAGTCCGGGATCGGAGAGGCCTATAAAGGCTAGTTGGAGGAGGATTTTGGGCAGTTGGGTGGTGCGAGTCCGGGATCGTAGAGGCCTATAAAGGCTCGTCGGAGGAGGAGTTTGGGCAGTTGTGTAGTGCGAGTCCGGGATCGGAGAGGCCACTAAAGTCTCGTCGGAGGAGGAGTTTGGGCAGTCGGGCAGTGCGAGTCCTGTATCGGAGAGGCCACTAAAGGCTCGTCGGAGGAGGAGTTTGGGCAGTTGGGTAGTGCGAGTCCGGGGTCGGAGAGGCCTATAAAGTCACGTCGGAGGTGGAATTTGGGCAGTTGGGTAGTGCGAGTCCGGGATCGGAGAGGCCTATAAAGGCTAGTTGGAGGAGGAGTTTGGGCACTTGCGCAATGCGAGTCCGGGATCGAAGAGGCCACTAAAGGCCCGTTAGAGTAGGAGTTTGGGCAGTTGGGTAGTGCGAGTCCGGAATCGGAGAGGCCTATAAAGTCTCGTCGGAGGAGGAGTTTGGGCAGTGGGGCAGTGCGAGTCCGGGATCGGAGAGGCCTATAAAGGCCCGTTGGAAGAGGAGTTTGGGCAGTTGGGCAGTGCGAGTCCGGGATCGGAGAGGCCTACAAAGGACCGTTGGAGGAGGAGTTTGGGCAGTTGGGTAGTGCGAGTCCGGGATCGGAGAGACCTATAAAGGCCCGTTGGAGGGGGAGTTTGGACAGTTGGGCAGTGCGAGTCCGGGGTCGGAGAGTCCTATAAAGGCTAGTTGGAGGAGGAGTTTGGGCAGTTGGGTAGTGCGAGTCCGGGATCGGAGACGCCAAAAAGGCCCGTTGGAGAAGGAGTTTGGGCAGTTGGGCAGTGCGAGTCCGGGATCGGAGAGTCCTATAAAGGCCCGTTGGAGGAGGAGTTTGGGCAGTTGGGCAGTGCGAGTCCGGGATCGGAGAGGCCTATAAAGGCCCATTGGGGGAGGAGTTTGGGCAGTTGGGCAGTGCGAGTCCGGGATCGGAGAGGCCTATAATGGCCCGTTGTAGGACGAGTTTGGGCAGTTGGGCAGTGCGAGGCCGGGATCGGAGAGACCTATAAAGGCCCGTTAGAGGGGGAGTTTGGACAGTTGGGCAGTGCGAGTCCGGGGTCGGAGAGGCCTATAAAGGCTAGTTGGAGGAGGAGTTTGGGCAGTTGGGTAGTGCGAGTCCGGGATCGGAGACGCCTATAAAGGCCCGTTGGAGAAGGAGTTTGGGCAGTTGGGCAGTGCGAGTCCGGGATCTGAGAGGCCTATAAAGGCCCGTTGGAGGAGGAGTTTGGACAGTTGGGTAGTGCGAGTCCGGGATCGGAGAGGCCTATAAAGGACCGTTGGAGGAAGAGTTTGGGCAGTTGGATAGTGCGAGTCCGGGATCAGAGAGGACACTAAAGGCCCGTTGGAGGAGGAGTTTGGGCAGTTGGGCAGTGCGAGTCCGGGATCGGAGAGGCCACTAAAGGCCCGTTGGAGGAGGAGTTTGGGCAGTTGCGCAGAGCGAGTCCGGGATCGGAGAGGCCGATAAAGGCCCGTCGGAGGAGGAGTTTGGGCAGTTGGGCAGTGCGAGTCCTGGATCGGAGAGGCCTATAAAGGCTAGTCGGAGGAGGAGTTTGGACAGTTGGGTAGTGCGAGTCCGGGATCGGAGACGCCGAAAAGGCCCGTTGGAGGAGGAGTTTGGACAGTTGGGTAGAGCGAGTCCGGGATCGGGGAGGCCTATAAAGGCCCGTTGGAGGAGGAGTTTGGGCAGTTGGGTAGTGCGAGTCCGGGATCGGAGAGGCCTATAAAGGCCCGTTGGAGGAGTAGTTTGGACAGTTGGGTAGTGCGAGTCCGGGATCGGAGAGGCCTATAAAGGCTCTTCGGAGGAGGAGTTTGGGCAGTTGGGTAGTGCGAGTCCGGGATCGGAGAGGCCTATAAAGTCTAGTCGGAGGAGGAGTTTGGACAGTTGGGTAGTGCGAGTCCGGGATCGGAGTGGCCTATAAAGGCCCATCGGAGGAGGAGTTTGGGCAGTTGGGTAGTGCGAGTCCGGGATCGGAGAGGCCTATAAAGGCTAGTCGGAGGAGGAGTTTGTGCAGTTGGGTAGTGCGAGTCCGGGATCGGAGAGGCCTATAAAGGCCCGTTGGAGGAGAAGTTTGTGCAGTTGGGTAGTGCGAGTCCGGGATCGGAGAGGCCTCACAAGGCCCGTGGGAGGAGGAGTTTGGGCAGTTGGGTAGTGCAAGTCCGGGATCGGAGAGGCCTATAAAGGCTCTTCGGAGGAGGAGTTTGGGCAGTTGGGTAGTGCGAGTCCGGGATCGGAGAGGCCTATAAAGGCTCTTCGGAGGAGGAGTTTGGGTAGTTGGGTAGTGCGAGTCCGGGATCGGAGAGGCCTATAACGGCTAGTCGGAGGAGGAGTTTGGAGAGTTGGGTAGTGCGAGTCCGGGATTGGAGTTGCCTATGAAGTCCCGTCGGAGGAGGAGTTTGGGCACTTGTGCAGTGCGAGTCCGGGATCGGAGAGGCCTATAAAGGCTAGCCGGAGGAGGAGTTAGGGCAGTTGGGCAGTGCCAGTCCGGGATCGTAGAGGCCTATGAAGGCCCGTTGGAGGAGGAGTTTGGGCAGTTGGCAGTGCGAGTCCGGGATCGGAGAGGCTTTAAAGGGCCGTCGGAGGAGCAGTTTGGTCAGTTGGGTAGTGCGAGTCCGGGATCGGAGAGGCCTATAATGGCTAGTTGGAGGAGGAGGTTGGGCAGTTGGGTAGTGCGAGTCCGGGGTCGGGGAGGCCTATAAAGGCCCGTTGGAGGAGGAGTTTGGGCAGTTGGGCATTGCGAGTCCGGGATCGGAGAGGCCTATAAAGGCCCATTGGAGGAGGAGTTTGGGCAGTTGGGCAGTGCGAGTCCGGAATCGGAGAGGCCTATAATGGCCCGTTGGAGGAGGAGTTTGGGCAGTTGGGCAGTGTGAGGCCGGGATCGGAGAGGCCTATAATGGCCTGTTGGAGGAGGAGTTTGGGCAGTTGGGCAGTGCGAGACCGGGATCGGAGAGGCCTATAATGGCTCGTTGGAGGAGGAGTTTGGGCAGTTGGGTAGTGCGAGTCCGGGATCGGAGACGCCAAAAAGGCCCGTTGGAGAAGGAGTTTGGGCAGTTGGGCAGTGCGAGTCCGGGATCGGAGAGTCCTATAAAGGCCCGTTGGAGGAGGAGTTTGGGCAGTTGGGCAGTGCGAGTCCGGGATCGGAGAGGCCTATAAAGGCCCATTGGGGGAGGAGTTTGGGCAGTTGGGCAGTGCGAGTCCGGGATCGGAGAGGCCTATAATGGCCCGTTGTAGGACGAGTTTGGGCAGTTGGGCAGTGCGAGGCCGGGATCGGAGAGACCTATAAAGGCCCGTTAGAGGGGGAGTTTGGACAGTTGGGCAGTGCGAGTCCGGGGTCGGAGAGGCCTATAAAGGCTAGTTGGAGGAGGAGTTTGGGCAGTTGGGTAGTGCGAGTCCGGGATCGGAGACGCCTATAAAGGCCCGTTGGAGAAGGAGTTTGGGCAGTTGGGCAGTGCGAGTCCGGGATCTGAGAGGCCTATAAAGGCCCGTTGGAGGAGGAGTTTGGACAGTTGGGTAGTGCGAGTCCGGGATCGGAGAGGCCTATAAAGGACCGTTGGAGGAAGAGTTTGGGCAGTTGGATAGTGCGAGTCCGGGATCAGAGAGGACACTAAAGGCCCGTTGGAGGAGGAGTTTGGGCAGTTGGGCAGTGCGAGTCCGGGATCGGAGAGGCCACTAAAGGCCCGTTGGAGGAGGAGTTTGGGCAGTTGCGCAGAGCGAGTCCGGGATCGGAGAGGCCGATAAAGGCCCGTCGGAGGAGGAGTTTGGGCAGTTGGGCAGTGCGAGTCCTGGATCGGAGAGGCCTATAAAGGCTAGTCGGAGGAGGAGTTTGGACAGTTGGGTAGTGCGAGTCCGGGATCGGAGACGCCGAAAAGGCCCGTTGGAGGAGGAGTTTGGACAGTTGGGTAGAGCGAGTCCGGGATCGGGGAGGCCTATAAAGGCCCGTTGGAGGAGGAGTTTGGGCAGTTGGGTAGTGCGAGTCCGGGATCGGAGAGGCCTATAAAGGCCCGTTGGAGGAGTAGTTTGGACAGTTGGGTAGTGCGAGTCCGGGATCGGAGAGGCCTATAAAGGCTCTTCGGAGGAGGAGTTTGGGCAGTTGGGTAGTGCGAGTCCGGGATCGGAGAGGCCTATAAAGTCTAGTCGGAGGAGGAGTTTGGACAGTTGGGTAGTGCGAGTCCGGGATCGGAGTGGCCTATAAAGGCCCATCGGAGGAGGAGTTTGGGCAGTTGGGTAGTGCGAGTCCGGGATCGGAGAGGCCTATAAAGGCTAGTCGGAGGAGGAGTTTGTGCAGTTGGGTAGTGCGAGTCCGGGATCGGAGAGGCCTATAAAGGCCCGTTGGAGGAGAAGTTTGTGCAGTTGGGTAGTGCGAGTCCGGGATCGGAGAGGCCTCACAAGGCCCGTGGGAGGAGGAGTTTGGGCAGTTGGGTAGTGCAAGTCCGGGATCGGAGAGGCCTATAAAGGCTCTTCGGAGGAGGAGTTTGGGCAGTTGGGTAGTGCGAGTCCGGGATCGGAGAGGCCTATAAAGGCTCTTCGGAGGAGGAGTTTGGGTAGTTGGGTAGTGCGAGTCCGGGATCGGAGAGGCCTATAACGGCTAGTCGGAGGAGGAGTTTGGACAGTTGGGTAGTGCGAGTCCGGGATTGGAGTTGCCTATGAAGTCCCGTCGGAGGAGGAGTTTGGGCACTTGTGCAGTGCGAGTCCGGGATCGGAGAGGCCTATAAAGGCTAGCCGGAGGAGGAGTTAGGGCAGTTGGGCAGTGCCAGTCCGGGATCGTAGAGGCCTATGAAGGCCCGTTGGAGGAGGAGTTTGGGCAGTTGGCAGTGCGAGTCCGGGATCGGAGAGGCTTTAAAGGGCCGTCGGAGGAGCAGTTTGGTCAGTTGGGTAGTGCGAGTCCGGGATCGGAGAGGCCTATAATGGCTAGTTGGAGGAGGAGGTTGGGCAGTTGGGTAGTGCGAGTCCGGGGTCGGGGAGGCCTATAAAGGCCCGTTGGAGGAGGAGTTTGGGCAGTTGGGCATTGCGAGTCCGGGATCGGAGAGGCCTATAAAGGCCCATTGGAGGAGGAGTTTGGGCAGTTGGGCAGTGCGAGTCCGGAATCGGAGAGGCCTATAATGGCCCGTTGGAGGAGGAGTTTGGGCAGTTGGGCAGTGTGAGGCCGGGATCGGAGAGGCCTATAATGGCCTGTTGGAGGAGGAGTTTGGGCAGTTGGGCAGTGCGAGACCGGGATCGGAGAGGCCTATAAAGGCCCGTTGGAGGAGAAGTTTGTGCAGTTGGGTAGTGCGAGTCCGGGATCGGAGAGGCCTCTCAAGGCCCGTTGGAGGAGGAGTTTGGGCAGTTGGGTTGTGCGAGTCCGGGATCGGAGAGGCCTATAAAGGCTCTTCGGAGGAGGAGTTTGGGCAGTTGGGTAGTGCGAGTCCGGGATCGGAGAGGCCTATAAAGGCTCTTCGGAGGAGGAGTTTGGGCAGTTGGGTAGTGCGAGTCCGGGATCGGAGAGGCCTATAACGGCTATTCGGAGGAGGAGTTTGGACAGTTGGGTAGTGCGAGTCCGGGATTGGAGTTGCCTATGAAGTCCCGTCGGAGGAGGAGTTTGGGCAGTTGGGCAGTGCGAGGCCGGGATCGGAGAGGCCTATAAAGGCCCATTGGAGGAGGAGTTTGGGCAGTTGGGCAGTGCGAGTCCGGGATCGGAGAGGCCTATAATGGCCCGTTGGAGGAGGAGTTTGGGCAGTTGGGAAGTGCGAGGCCGGGATCGGAGAGGCCTATAATGGCCTGTTGGAGGAGGAGTTTGGGCAGTTGGGCAAAGCGAGGCCGGGATCGGAGAGGCCTATAAAGGCCCGTTGGAGGAGGAGTTTGGGCAGTTGGGCAGTGCGAGTCCGGGATCGGAGAGGCCTATAAAGGCTAGTTGGAGGAGGATTTTGGGCAGTTGGGTGGTGCGAGTCCGGGATCGGAGAGGCCTATAAAGGCTCGTCGGAGGAGGAGTTTGGGCAGTTGTGTAGTGCGAGTCCGGGATCGGAGAGGCCACTAAAGTCTCGTCGGAGGAGGAGTTTGGGCAGTCGGGCAGTGCGAGTCCTGTATCGGAGAGGCCACTAAAGTCTCGTCGGAGGAGGAGTTTGGGCAGTCGGGCAGTGCGAGTCCTGTATCGGAGAGGCCACTAAAGGCTCGTCGGAGGAGGAGTTTGGGCAGTTCTGTAGTGCGAGTCCGGGGTCGGAGAGGCCTATAAAGTCACGTCGGAGGTGGAATTTGGGCAGTTGGGTAGTGCGAGTCCGGGATCAGAGAGGCCTATAAAGGCTAGTTGGAGGAGGAGTTTGGGCAGTTGGGCAGTGCGAGTCCGGGATCGGAGAGGCCTATAAAGGCCCATTGGAGGAGGAGTTTGGGCAGTTGGGCAGTGCGAGTCCGGAATCGGAGAGGCCTATAATGGCCCGTTGGAGGAGGAGTTTGGGCAGTTGGGCAGTGTGAGGCCGGGATCGGAGAGGCCTATAATGGCCTGTTGGAGGAGGAGTTTGGGCAGTTGGGCAGTGCGAGACCGGGATCGGAGAGGCCTATAAAGGCCCGTTGGAGGAGAAGTTTGTGCAGTTGGGTAGTGCGAGTCCGGGATCGGAGAGGCCTCTCAAGGCCCGTTGGAGGAGGAGTTTGGGCAGTTGGGTTGTGCGAGTCCGGGATCGGAGAGGCCTATAAAGGCTCTTCGGAGGAGGAGTTTGGGCAGTTGGGTAGTGCGAGTCCGGGATCGGAGAGGCCTATAAAGGCTCTTCGGAGGAGGAGTTTGGGCAGTTGGGTAGTGCGAGTCCGGGATCGGAGAGGCCTATAACGGCTAGTCGGAGGAGGAGTTTAGACAGTTGGGTAGTGCGAGTCCGGGATTGGAGTTGCCTATGAAGTCCCGTCGGAGGAGGAGTTTGGGCAGTTGGGCAGTGCGAGGCCGGGATCGGAGAGGCCTATAAAGGCCCATTGGAGGAGGAGTTTGGGCAGTTGGGCAGTGCGAGTCCGGGATCGGAGAGGCCTATAATGGCCCGTTGGAGGAGGAGTTTGGGCAGTTGGGCAGTGCGAGGCCGGGATCGGAGAGGCCTATAATGGCCTGTTGGAGGAGGAGTTTGGGCAGTTGGGCAAAGCGAGGCCGGGATCGGAGAGGCCTATAAAGGCCCGTTGGAGGAGGAGTTTGGGCAGTTGGGCAGTGCGAGTCCGGGATCGGAGAGGCCTATAAAGGCTAGTTGGAGGAGGATTTTGGGCAGTTGGGTGGTGCGAGTCCGGGATCGGAGAGGTTTATAAAGGCTCGTCGGAGGAGGAGTTTGGGCAGTTCTGTAGTGCGAGTCCGGGGTCGGAGAGGCCTATAAAGTCACGTCGGAGGTGGAATTTGGGCAGTTGGGTAGTGCGAGTCCGGGATCAGAGAGGCCTATAAAGGCTAGTTGGAGGAGGAGTTTGGGCAGTTGCGCAATGCGAGTCCGGGATCGAAGAGGCCACTAATGGCCCGTTAGAGTAGGAGTTTGGGCAGTTGGGTAGTGCGAGTCCGGAATCGGAGAGGCCTATAAAGTCTCATCGGAGGAGGAGTTTGGGCAGTTGGGCAGTGCGAGTCCGGGATCGGAGAGGCCTATAAAGGCCCGTTGGAAGAGGAGTTTGGGCAGTTGGGCAGTGCGAGTCCGGGATCGGAGAGGCCTATAAAGGCCCGTTGGAGGAGGAGTTTGGGCAGTTGGGCAGTGCGAGTCCGGGATCGGAGAGTCCTATAAAGGCCCGTTGGAGGAGGAGTTTGGGCAGTTGGTCAGTGCGAGTCCGGGATCGGAGAGGCCTATAAAGGCGAGTTGGAGGAGGAGTTTGGGCAGTTGGGTAGTGCGAGTCTGGGATCGGAGAGGCTATAAAAGCCCGTTGGAAGAGGAGTTTGGGCAGTTGGGTAGTGCGAGTCCGGGATCGGAGAGGCCAATAAAGGCCCGTTGGAGGATGAGTTTGGGCAGTTGGGTAGTGCGAGTCCGGGATCCGAGAGGCCTATAAAGGCTCTTCGGAGGAGGAGTTTGGGCAGTTGGGTAGTGCGAGTCCGGGATCGGAGAGGCCTATAAAGGCTCTTCGGAGGAGGAGTTTGGGCAGTTGGGTAGTGCGAGTCCGGGATCGGAGAGGCCTATAAAGGCTAGTCGGAGGAGGAGTTTGGACAGTTGGGTAGTGCGAGTCCGGGATCGGAGTGGCCTATGAAGGCCCGTCGGAGGAGGAGTTTGGGAAGTTGTGCAATGCGAGTCCGGGATCGGAGAGGCCTATAAAGGCTAGCCGGAGGAGGAGTTAGGGAAGTTGGGCAGTGCCAGTCCCGGTTCGGAGAGGCCTATAAAGGCCCGTTGGAGGAGGAGTTTGGGCAGTTGGCAGTGCGAGTCCGGGATCGGAGAGGCCTATAAAGGCCTGTAGGAGGAGGAGTTTGGGCAGTTGGGCAGTGCGAGTCCGGGATCGTAGAGGCCTATAAAGGCTAGTTGTAGGAGAAGTTTGGACAGTTGGGCAGTGCGAGTCCGGGGTCGGTGAGGCCTATATAGTCCTGTCGGAGGAGGAGTTTGGGCAGTTGGGTAGTGAGAGTCCCGGATCGGAGAGGCCTATAAAGGACCGTCGGAGGAGCAGTTTGGGCAGTTGTGTAGTGCGAGTCCGGGATCGGAGAGGCCTATAAAGGCTAGTTGGAGGAGGAGTTAGGGCAGTTGGGCAGTGCGAGACCGGGATCGGAGAGGCCTATAAAGGCCCGTCGGAGGAGCAGTTTGGGCAGTTAGGTAGTGCGAGTCCGGGATCGGAGAGGCCTACAAAGGACCGTTGGAGGAGGAGTTTGGGCAGTTGGGTAGTGCGAGTCCGGGATCGGAGAGGCCTATAAAGGCTAGTTGGAGGAGGAGTTTGGGCAGTTGGGCAGTGCGAGTCCGGGATCGGAGAGTCCTATAAAGGCCCGATGGAGGAGGAGTTTGGGCAGTTGGGCAGTGCGAGTCCGGGATCGGAGAGGCCTATAATGGCCTGTTGGAGGAGGAGTTTGGGCAGTTGGGCAGTGCGAGACCGGGATCGGAGAGGCCTATAAAGGCCCGTTGGAGGAGAAGTTTGTGCAGTTGGGTAGTGCGAGTCCGGGATCGGAGAGGCCTCTCAAGGCCCGTTGGAGGAGGAGTTTGGGCAGTTGGGTTGTGCGAGTCCGGGATCGGAGAGGCCTATAAAGGCTCTTCGGAGGAGGAGTTTGGGCAGTTGGGTAGTGCGAGTCCGGGATCGGAGAGGCCTATAAAGGCTCTTCGGAGGAGGAGTTTGGGCAGTTGGGTAGTGCGAGTCCGGGATCGGAGAGGCCTATAACGGCTAGTCGGAGGAGGAGTTTGGACAGTTGGGTAGTGCGAGTCCGGGATTGGAGTTGCCTATGAAGTCCCGTCGGAGGAGGAGTTTGGGCAGTTGGGCAGTGCGAGGCCGGGATCGGAGAGGCCTATAAAGGCCCATTGGAGGAGGAGTTTGGGCAGTTGGGCAGTGCGAGTCCGGGATCGGAGAGGCCTATAATGGCCCGTTGGAGGAGGAGTTTGGGCAGTTGGGAAGTGCGAGGCCGGGATCGGAGAGGCCTATAATGGCCTGTTGGAGGAGGAGTTTGGGCAGTTGGGCAAAGCGAGGCCGGGATCGGAGAGGCCTATAAAGGCCCGTTGGAGGAGGAGTTTGGGCAGTTGGGCAGTGCGAGTCCGGGATCGGAGAGGCCTATAAAGGCTAGTTGGAGGAGGATTTTGGGCAGTTGGGTGGTGCGAGTCCGGGATCGGAGAGGCCTATAAAGGCTCGTCGGAGGAGGAGTTTGGGCAGTTGTGTAGTGCGAGTCCGGGATCGGAGAGGCCACTAAAGTCTCGTCGGAGGAGGAGTTTGGGCAGTCGGGCAGTGCGAGTCCTGTATCGGAGAGGCCACTAAAGGCTCGTCGGAGGAGGAGTTTGGGCAGTTCTGTAGTGCGAGTCCGGGGTCGGAGAGGCCTATAAAGTCACGTCGGAGGTGGAATTTGGGCAGTTGGGTAGTGCGAGTCCGGGATCAGAGAGGCCTATAAAGGCTAGTTGGAGGAGGAGTTTGGGCAGTTGGGCAGTGCGAGTCCGGGATCGGAGAGGCCTATAAAGGCCCATTGGAGGAGGAGTTTGGGCAGTTGGGCAGTGCGAGTCCGGAATCGGAGAGGCCTATAATGGCCCGTTGGAGGAGGAGTTTGGGCAGTTGGGCAGTGTGAGGCCGGGATCGGAGAGGCCTATAATGGCCTGTTGGAGGAGGAGTTTGGGCAGTTGGGCAGTGCGAGACCGGGATCGGAGAGGCCTATAAAGGCCCGTTGGAGGAGAAGTTTGTGCAGTTGGGTAGTGCGAGTCCGGGATCGGAGAGGCCTCTCAAGGCCCGTTGGAGGAGGAGTTTGGGCAGTTGGGTTGTGCGAGTCCGGGATCGGAGAGGCCTATAAAGGCTCTTCGGAGGAGGAGTTTGGGCAGTTGGGTAGTGCGAGTCCGGGATCGGAGAGGCCTATAAAGGCTCTTCGGAGGAGGAGTTTGGGCAGTTGGGTAGTGCGAGTCCGGGATCGGAGAGGCCTATAACGGCTAGTCGGAGGAGGAGTTTAGACAGTTGGGTAGTGCGAGTCCGGGATTGGAGTTGCCTATGAAGTCCCGTCGGAGGAGGAGTTTGGGCAGTTGGGCAGTGCGAGGCCGGGATCGGAGAGGCCTATAAAGGCCCATTGGAGGAGGAGTTTGGGCAGTTGGGCAGTGCGAGTCCGGGATCGGAGAGGCCTATAATGGCCCGTTGGAGGAGGAGTTTGGGCAGTTGGGCAGTGCGAGGCCGGGATCGGAGAGGCCTATAATGGCCTGTTGGAGGAGGAGTTTGGGCAGTTGGGCAAAGCGAGGCCGGGATCGGAGAGGCCTATAAAGGCCCGTTGGAGGAGGAGTTTGGGCAGTTGGGCAGTGCGAGTCCGGGATCGGAGAGGCCTATAAAGGCTAGTTGGAGGAGGATTTTGGGCAGTTGGGTGGTGCGAGTCCGGGATCGGAGAGGTTTATAAAGGCTCGTCGGAGGAGGAGTTTGGGCAGTTGTGTAGTGCGAGTCCGGGATCGGAGAGGCCACTAAAGTCTCGTCGGAGGAGGAGTTTGGGCAGTCGGGCAGTGCGAGTCCTGTATCGGAGAGGCCACTAAAGGCTCGTCGGAGGAGGAGTTTGGGCAGTTCTGTAGTCCGAGTCCGGGGTCGGAGAGGCCTATAAAGTCACGTCGGAGGTGGAATTTGGGCAGTTGGGTAGTGCGAGTCCGGGATCAGAGAGGCCTATAAAGGCTAGTTGGAGGAGGAGTTTGGGCAGTTGCGCAATGCGAGTCCGGGATCGAAGAGGCCACTAATGGCCCGTTAGAGTAGGAGTTTGGGCAGTTGGGTAGTGCGAGTCCGGAATCGGAGAGGCCTATAAAGTCTCATCGGAGGAGGAGTTTGGGCAGTTGGGCAGTGCGAGTCCGGGATCGGAGAGGCCTATAAAGGCCCGTTGGAAGAGGAGTTTGGGCAGTTGGGCAGTGCGAGTCCGGGATCGGAGAGGCCTATAAAGGCCCGTTGGAGGAGGAGTTTGGGCAGTTGGGCAGTGCGAGTCCGGGATCGGAGAGTCCTATAAAGGCCCGTTGGAGGAGGAGTTTGGGCAGTTGGTCAGTGCGAGTCCGGGATCGGAGAGGCCTATAAAGGCGAGTTGGAGGAGGAGTTTGGGCAGTTGGGTAGTGCGAGTCTGGGATCGGAGAGGCTATAAAAGCCCGTTGGAAGAGGAGTTTGGGCAGTTGGGTAGTGCGAGTCCGGGATCGGAGAGGCCAATAAAGGCCCGTTGGAGGATGAGTTTGGGCAGTTGGGTAGTGCGAGTCCGGGATCCGAGAGGCCTATAAAGGCTCTTCGGAGGAGGAGTTTGGGCAGTTGGGTAGTGCGAGTCCGGGATCGGAGAGGCCTATAAAGGCTCTTCGGAGGAGGAGTTTGGGCAGTTGGGTAGTGCGAGTCCGGGATCGGAGAGGCCTATAAAGGCTAGTCGGAGGAGGAGTTTGGACAGTTGGGTAGTGCGAGTCCGGGATCGGAGTGGCCTATGAAGGCCCGTCGGAGGAGGAGTTTGGGAAGTTGTGCAATGCGAGTCCGGGATCGGAGAGGCCTATAAAGGCTAGCCGGAGGAGGAGTTAGGGCAGTTGGGCAGTGCCAGTCCCGGTTCGGAGAGGCCTATAAAGGCCCGTTGGAGGAGGAGTTTGGGCAGTTGGCAGTGCGAGTCCGGGATCGGAGAGGCCTATAAAGGCCTGTAGGAGGAGGAGTTTGGGCAGTTGGGCAGTGCGAGTCCGGGATCGTAGAGGCCTATAAAGGCTAGTTGTAGGAGAAGTTTGGACAGTTGGGCAGTGCGAGTCCGGGGTCGGTGAGGCCTATATAGTCCTGTCGGAGGAGGAGTTTGGGCAGTTGGGTAGTGAGAGTCCCGGATCGGAGAGGCCTATAAAGGACCGTCGGAGGAGCAGTTTGGGCAGTTGTGTAGTGCGAGTCCGGGATCGGAGAGGCCTATAAAGGCTAGTTGGAGGAGGAGTTAGGGCAGTTGGGCAGTGCGAGACCGGGATCGGAGAGGCCTATAAAGGCCCGTCGGAGGAGCAGTTTGGGCAGTTGGGTAGTGCGAGTCCGGGATCGGAGAGGCCTACAAAGGACCGTTGGAGGAGGAGTTTGGGCAGTTGGGTAGTGCGAGTCCGGGATCGGAGAGGCCTATAAAGGCTAGTTGGAGGAGGAGTTTGGGCAGTTGGGCAGTGCGAGTCCGGGATCGGAGAGTCCTATAAAGGCCCGATGGAGGAGGAGTTTGGGCAGTTGGGCAGTGCGAGTCCGGGATCGGAGAGGCCTATAAAGGACCGTTGGAGGAAGAGTTTGGGCAGTTGGATAGTGCGAGTCCGGGATCGGAGAGGCCACTAAAGGCCCGTTGGAGGAGGAGTTTGGGCAGTTGGGCAGAGCGAGTCCGGGATCGGAGAGGCCTATAAAGGCTCTTCGGAGGAGGAGTTTGGGCAGTTGGGTAGTGCGAGTCCGGGATCGGAGAGGCCTATAAAGGCTAGTCGGAGGAGGAGTTTGTGCAGTTGGGTAGTGCGAGTCCGGGATCGGAGAGGCCTATAAATGCCCGTTGGAAGAGGAGATTGGGCAGTTGGGTGGTGCGAGTCCGGGATCGGAGAGTCCTATAAAGGCCCGTTGGAGGAGAAGTTTGTGCAGTTGGGTAGTGCGAGTCCGGGATCGGAGAGGCCTCTCAAGGCCCGTTGGAGGAGGAGTTTGGGCAGTTGGGTAGTGCGAGTCCGGGATCGGAGAGGCCTATAAAGGCTCTTCGGAGGAGGAGTTTGGGCAGTTGTGTAGTACGAGTCCGGGATCGGAGAGGCCTATAAAGGCTCTTCGGAGGAGGAGTTTGGGCAGTTGGGTAGTGCGAGTCCGGGATCGTAGAGGCCTATAACGGCTAGTCGGAGGAGGAGTTTGGACAGTTGGGTAGTGCGAGTCCGGGATTGGAGTTGCCTATGAAGTCCCGTCGGAGGAGGAGTTTGGGCAGTTGTGCAGTGCGAGTCAGGGATCGGAGAGGCCTATAAAGGCTAGCCGGAGGAGGAGTTAGGGCAGTTGGGCAGTGCCAGTCCGGGATCGGAGAGGCCTATAAAGGCCCGTTGGAGGAGGAGTTTGGGCAGTTGGCAGTGCGAGTCCGGGATCGGAGAGGCCTTTAAAGGCCCGTCGGAGGAGGAGTTTGGTCAGTTGGGTAGTGCGAGTCCTGGATCGGAGAGGCCTATAAAGGCTAGTCGGAGGAGGAGTTTGGACAGTTGGGTAGTGCGAGTCCGGGATCGGAGAGGCCTATAAAGGCCCGTTGGAGGAGGAGTTTGGGCAGTTGGGTAGTGCGAGTCCGGGATCGGAGAGGCCACTAAAGGCCCGTTGGAGGAGTAGTTTGGACAGTTGGGTAGTGCGAGTCCGGGATCGGAGAGGCCTATAAATGCCCGTTGGAAGAGGAGTTTGGGCAGTTGGGTAGTGCGAGTCCGGAATCCGAGAGGCCTATAAATGCCCGTTGGAGGAGAAGTTTGTGCAGTTGGGTAGTGCGAGTCCGGGATCGGAGAGGCCTCTCAAGGCCCGTTGGAGGAGGAGTTTGGGCAGTTGGGTAGTGCGAGTCCGGGATCGGAGAGGCCTATAAAGGCTCTTCGGAGGAGGAGTTTGGGCAGTTGTGTAGTGCGAGTCCGGGATCGGAGAGGCCAATAAAGGCTCTTCGGAGGATCAGTTTGGGCAGTTGGGTAGTGCGAGTCCGGGATCGTAGAGGCCTATAACGGCTAGTCGGAGGAGGAGTTTGGACAGTTGGGTAGTGCGAGTCCGGGATTGGAGTTGCCTATGAAGTCCCGTCGGAGGAGGAGTTTGGGCAGTTGTGCAGTGCGAGTCAGGGATCGGAGAGGCCTATAAAGGCTAGCCGGAGGAGGAGTTAGGGCAGTTGGGCAGTGCCAGTCCGGGATCGGAGAGGCCTATAAAGGCCCGTTGGAGGAGGAGTTTGGGCAGTTGGCAGTGCGAGTCCGGGATCGGAGAGGCCTATAAAGGCCTGTAGGAGGAGGAGTTTGGGCAGTTGGGCAGTGCGAGTCCGGGATCGTAGAGGCCTATAAAGGCTAGTTGTAGGAGAAGTTTGGACAGTTGGGCAGTGCGAGTCCGGGGTCGGTGAGGCCTATATAGTCCTGTCGGAGGAGGAGTTTGGGCAGTTGGGTAGTGAGAGTCCCGGATCGGAGAGGCCTATAAAGGACCGTCGGAGGAGCAGTTTGGGCAGTTGTGTAGTGCGAGTCCGGGATCGGAGAGGCCTATAAAGGCTAGTTGGAGGAGGAGTTAGGGCAGTTGGGCAGTGCGAGACCGGGATCGGAGAGGCCTATAAAGGCCCGTCGGAGGAGCAGTTTGGGCAGTTAGGTAGTGCGAGTCCGGGATCGGAGAGGCCTACAAAGGACCGTTGGAGGAGGAGTTTGGGCAGTTGGGTAGTGCGAGTCCGGGATCGGAGAGGCCTATAAAGGCTAGTTGGAGGAGGAGTTTGGGCAGTTGGGCAGTGCGAGTCCGGGATCGGAGAGTCCTATAAAGGCCCGATGGAGGAGGAGTTTGGGCAGTTGGGCAGTGCGAGTCCGGGATCGGAGAGGCCTATAATGGCCTGTTGGAGGAGGAGTTTGGGCAGTTGGGCAGTGCGAGACCGGGATCGGAGAGGCCTATAAAGGCCCGTTGGAGGAGAAGTTTGTGCAGTTGGGTAGTGCGAGTCCGGGATCGGAGAGGCCTCTCAAGGCCCGTTGGAGGAGGAGTTTGGGCAGTTGGGTTGTGCGAGTCCGGGATCGGAGAGGCCTATAAAGGCTCTTCGGAGGAGGAGTTTGGGCAGTTGGGTAGTGCGAGTCCGGGATCGGAGAGGCCTATAAAGGCTCTTCGGAGGAGGAGTTTGGGCAGTTGGGTAGTGCGAGTCCGGGATCGGAGAGGCCTATAACGGCTAGTCGGAGGAGGAGTTTGGACAGTTGGGTAGTGCGAGTCCGGGATTGGAGTTGCCTATGAAGTCCCGTCGGAGGAGGAGTTTGGGCAGTTGGGCAGTGCGAGGCCGGGATCGGAGAGGCCTATAAAGGCCCATTGGAGGAGGAGTTTGGGCAGTTGGGCAGTGCGAGTCCGGGATCGGAGAGGCCTATAATGGCCCGTTGGAGGAGGAGTTTGGGCAGTTGGGAAGTGCGAGGCCGGGATCGGAGAGGCCTATAATGGCCTGTTGGAGGAGGAGTTTGGGCAGTTGGGCAAAGCGAGGCCGGGATCGGAGAGGCCTATAAAGGCCCGTTGGAGGAGGAGTTTGGGCAGTTGGGCAGTGCGAGTCCGGGATCGGAGAGGCCTATAAAGGCTAGTTGGAGGAGGATTTTGGGCAGTTGGGTGGTGCGAGTCCGGGATCGGAGAGGCCTATAAAGGCTCGTCGGAGGAGGAGTTTGGGCAGTTGTGTAGTGCGAGTCCGGGATCGGAGAGGCCACTAAAGTCTCGTCGGAGGAGGAGTTTGGGCAGTCGGGCAGTGCGAGTCCTGTATCGGAGAGGCCACTAAAGGCTCGTCGGAGGAGGAGTTTGGGCAGTTCTGTAGTGCGAGTCCGGGGTCGGAGAGGCCTATAAAGTCACGTCGGAGGTGGAATTTGGGCAGTTGGGTAGTGCGAGTCCGGGATCAGAGAGGCCTATAAAGGCTAGTTGGAGGAGGAGTTTGGGCAGTTGGGCAGTGCGAGTCCGGGATCGGAGAGGCCTATAAAGGCCCATTGGAGGAGGAGTTTGGGCAGTTGGGCAGTGCGAGTCCGGAATCGGAGAGGCCTATAATGGCCCGTTGGAGGAGGAGTTTGGGCAGTTGGGCAGTGTGAGACCGGGATCGGAGAGGCCTATAAAGGCCCGTTGGAGGAGAAGTTTGTGCAGTTGGGTAGTGCGAGTCCGGGATCGGAGAGGCCTCTCAAGGCCCGTTGGAGGAGGAGTTTGGGCAGTTGGGTTGTGCGAGTCCGGGATCGGAGAGGCCTATAAAGGCTCTTCGGAGGAGGAGTTTGGGCAGTTGGGTAGTGCGAGTCCGGGATCGGAGAGGCCTATAAAGGCTCTTCGGAGGAGGAGTTTGGGCAGTTGGGTAGTGCGAGTCCGGGATCGGAGAGGCCTATAACGGCTAGTCGGAGGAGGAGTTTAGACAGTTGGGTAGTGCGAGTCCGGGATTGGAGTTGCCTATGAAGTCCCGTCGGAGGAGGAGTTTGGGCAGTTGGGCAGTGCGAGGCCGGGATCGGAGAGGCCTATAAAGGCCCATTGGAGGAGGAGTTTGGGCAGTTGGGCAGTGCGAGTCCGGGATCGGAGAGGCCTATAATGGCCCGTTGGAGGAGGAGTTTGGGCAGTTGGGCAGTGCGAGGCCGGGATCGGAGAGGCCTATAATGGCCTGTTGGAGGAGGAGTTTGGGCAGTTGGGCAAAGCGAGGCCGGGATCGGAGAGGCCTATAAAGGCCCGTTGGAGGAGGAGTTTGGGCAGTTGGGCAGTGCGAGTCCGGGATCGGAGAGGCCTATAAAGGCTAGTTGGAGGAGGATTTTGGGCAGTTGGGTGGTGCGAGTCCGGGATCGGAGAGGTTTATAAAGGCTCGTCGGAGGAGGAGTTTGGGCAGTTGTGTAGTGCGAGTCCGGGATCGGAGAGGCCACTAAAGTCTCGTCGGAGGAGGAGTTTGGGCAGTCGGGCAGTGCGAGTCCTGTATCGGAGAGGCCACTAAAGGCTCGTCGGAGGAGGAGTTTGGGCAGTTCTGTAGTCCGAGTCCGGGGTCGGAGAGGCCTATAAAGTCACGTCGGAGGTGGAATTTGGGCAGTTGGGTAGTGCGAGTCCGGGATCAGAGAGGCCTATAAAGGCTAGTTGGAGGAGGAGTTTGGGCAGTTGCGCAATGCGAGTCCGGGATCGAAGAGGCCACTAATGGCCCGTTAGAGTAGGAGTTTGGGCAGTTGGGTAGTGCGAGTCCGGAATCGGAGAGGCCTATAAAGTCTCATCGGAGGAGGAGTTTGGGCAGTTGGGCAGTGCGAGTCCGGGATCGGAGAGGCCTATAAAGGCCCGTTGGAAGAGGAGTTTGGGCAGTTGGGCAGTGCGAGTCCGGGATCGGAGAGGCCTATAAAGGCCCGTTGGAGGAGGAGTTTGGGCAGTTGGGCAGTGCGAGTCCGGGATCGGAGAGTCCTATAAAGGCCCGTTGGAGGAGGAGTTTGGGCAGTTGGTCAGTGCGAGTCCGGGATCGGAGAGGCCTATAAAGGCGAGTTGGAGGAGGAGTTTGGGCAGTTGGGTAGTGCGAGTCTGGGATCGGAGAGGCTATAAAAGCCCGTTGGAAGAGGAGTTTGGGCAGTTGGGTAGTGCGAGTCCGGGATCGGAGAGGCCAATAAAGGCCCGTTGGAGGATGAGTTTGGGCAGTTGGGTAGTGCGAGTCCGGGATCCGAGAGGCCTATAAAGGCTCTTCGGAGGAGGAGTTTGGGCAGTTGGGTAGTGCGAGTCCGGGATCGGAGAGGCCTATAAAGGCTCTTCGGAGGAGGAGTTTGGGCAGTTGGGTAGTGCGAGTCCGGGATCGGAGAGGCCTATAAAGGCTAGTCGGAGGAGGAGTTTGGACAGTTGGGTAGTGCGAGTCCGGGATCGGAGTGGCCTATGAAGGCCCGTCGGAGGAGGAGTTTGGGAAGTTGTGCAATGCGAGTCCGGGATCGGAGAGGCCTATAAAGGCTAGCCGGAGGAGGAGTTAGGGCAGTTGGGCAGTGCCAGTCCCGGTTCGGAGAGGCCTATAAAGGCCCGTTGGAGGAGGAGTTTGGGCAGTTGGCAGTGCGAGTCCGGGATCGGAGAGGCCTATAAAGGCCTGTAGGAGGAGGAGTTTGGGCAGTTGGGCAGTGCGAGTCCGGGATCGTAGAGGCCTATAAAGGCTAGTTGTAGGAGAAGTTTGGACAGTTGGGCAGTGCGAGTCCGGGGTCGGTGAGGCCTATATAGTCCTGTCGGAGGAGGAGTTTGGGCAGTTGGGTAGTGAGAGTCCCGGATCGGAGAGGCCTATAAAGGACCGTCGGAGGAGCAGTTTGGGCAGTTGTGTAGTGCGAGTCCGGGATCGGAGAGGCCTATAAAGGCTAGTTGGAGGAGGAGTTAGGGCAGTTGGGCAGTGCGAGACCGGGATCGGAGAGGCCTATAAAGGCCCGTCGGAGGAGCAGTTTGGGCAGTTGGGTAGTGCGAGTCCGGGATCGGAGAGGCCTACAAAGGACCGTTGGAGGAGGAGTTTGGGCAGTTGGGTAGTGCGAGTCCGGGATCGGAGAGGCCTATAAAGGCTAGTTGGAGGAGGAGTTTGGGCAGTTGGGCAGTGCGAGTCCGGGATCGGAGAGTCCTATAAAGGCCCGATGGAGGAGGAGTTTGGGCAGTTGGGCAGTGCGAGTCCGGGATCGGAGAGGCCTATAAAGGACCGTTGGAGGAAGAGTTTGGGCAGTTGGATAGTGCGAGTCCGGGATCGGAGAGGCCACTAAAGGCCCGTTGGAGGAGGAGTTTGGGCAGTTGGGCAGAGCGAGTCCGGGATCGGAGAGGCCTATAAAGGCTCTTCGGAGGAGGAGTTTGGGCAGTTGGGTAGTGCGAGTCCGGGATCGGAGAGGCCTATAAAGGCTAGTCGGAGGAGGAGTTTGTGCAGTTGGGTAGTGCGAGTCCGGGATCGGAGAGGCCTATAAATGCCCGTTGGAAGAGGAGATTGGGCAGTTGGGTGGTGCGAGTCCGGGATCGGAGAGTCCTATAAAGGCCCGTTGGAGGAGAAGTTTGTGCAGTTGGGTAGTGCGAGTCCGGGATCGGAGAGGCCTCTCAAGGCCCGTTGGAGGAGGAGTTTGGGCAGTTGGGTAGTGCGAGTCCGGGATCGGAGAGGCCTATAAAGGCTCTTCGGAGGAGGAGTTTGGGCAGTTGTGTAGTACGAGTCCGGGATCGGAGAGGCCTATAAAGGCTCTTCGGAGGAGGAGTTTGGGCAGTTGGGTAGTGCGAGTCCGGGATCGTAGAGGCCTATAACGGCTAGTCGGAGGAGGAGTTTGGACAGTTGGGTAGTGCGAGTCCGGGATTGGAGTTGCCTATGAAGTCCCGTCGGAGGAGGAGTTTGGGCAGTTGTGCAGTGCGAGTCAGGGATCGGAGAGGCCTATAAAGGCTAGCCGGAGGAGGAGTTAGGGCAGTTGGGCAGTGCCAGTCCGGGATCGGAGAGGCCTATAAAGGCCCGTTGGAGGAGGAGTTTGGGCAGTTGGCAGTGCGAGTCCGGGATCGGAGAGGCCTTTAAAGGCCCGTCGGAGGAGGAGTTTGGTCAGTTGGGTAGTGCGAGTCCTGGATCGGAGAGGCCTATAAAGGCTAGTCGGAGGAGGAGTTTGGACAGTTGGGTAGTGCGAGTCCGGGATCGGAGAGGCCTATAAAGGCCCGTTGGAGGAGGAGTTTGGGCAGTTGGGTAGTGCGAGTCCGGGATCGGAGAGGCCACTAAAGGCCCGTTGGAGGAGTAGTTTGGACAGTTGGGTAGTGCGAGTCCGGGATCGGAGAGGCCTATAAATGCCCGTTGGAAGAGGAGTTTGGGCAGTTGGGTAGTGCGAGTCCGGAATCCGAGAGGCCTATAAATGCCCGTTGGAGGAGAAGTTTGTGCAGTTGGGTAGTGCGAGTCCGGGATCGGAGAGGCCTCTCAAGGCCCGTTGGAGGAGGAGTTTGGGCAGTTGGGTAGTGCGAGTCCGGGATCGGAGAGGCCTATAAAGGCTCTTCGGAGGAGGAGTTTGGGCAGTTGTGTAGTGCGAGTCCGGGATCGGAGAGGCCAATAAAGGCTCTTCGGAGGATCAGTTTGGGCAGTTGGGTAGTGCGAGTCCGGGATCGTAGAGGCCTATAACGGCTAGTCGGAGGAGGAGTTTGGACAGTTGGGTAGTGCGAGTCCGGGATTGGAGTTGCCTATGAAGTCCCGTCGGAGGAGGAGTTTGGGCAGTTGTGCAGTGCGAGTCAGGGATCGGAGAGGCCTATAAAGGCCCGTTGGAGGAGGAGTTTGGGCAGTTGGGTAGTGCGAGTCCGGGATCGGAGAGGCCACTAAAGGCCCGTTGGAGGAGTAGTTTGGACAGTTGGGTAGTGCGAGTCCGGGATCGGAGAGGCCTATAAATGCCCGTTGGAAGAGGAGTTTGGGCAGTTGGGTAGTGCGAGTCCGGAATCCGAGAGGCCTATAAATGCCCGTTGGAGGAGAAGTTTGTGCAGTTGGGTAGTGCGAGTCCGGGATCGGAGAGGCCTCTCAAGGCCCGTTGGAGGAGGAGTTTGGGCAGTTGGGTAGTGCGAGTCCGGGATCGGAGAGGCCTATAAAGGCTCTTCGGAGGAGGAGTTTGGGCAGTTGTGTAGTGCGAGTCCGGGATCGGAGAGGCCAATAAAGGCTCTTCGGAGGATCAGTTTGGGCAGTTGGGTAGTGCGAGTCCGGGATCGTAGAGGCCTATAACGGCTAGTCGGAGGAGGAGTTTGGACAGTTGGGTAGTGCGAGTCCGGGATTGGAGTTGCCTATGAAGTCCCGTCGGAGGAGGAGTTTGGGCAGTTGTGCAGTGCGAGTCAGGGATCGGAGAGGCCTATAAAGGCTAGCCGGAGGAGGAGTTAGGGCAGTTGGGCAGTGCCAGTCCGGGATCGGAGAGGCCTATAAAGGACCGTTGGAGGAGGAGTTTGGGCAGTTGGCAGTGCGAGTCCGGGATCGGAGAGGCCTTTAAAGGCCCGTCGGAGGATGAGTTTGGTCAGTTGGGTAGTGCGAGTCCTGGATCGGAGAGGCCTATAAAGGCTAGTCGGAGGAGGAGTTTGGACAGTTGGGTAGTGCGAGTCCGGGATCGGAGACGCCTATAAAGGCCCGTTGGAGGAGGAGTTTGGGCAGTTGGGTAGTGCGAGTCCGGGATCGGAGAGGCCACTAAAGGCCCGTTGGAGGAGTAGTTTGGACAGTTGGGTAGTGCGAGTCCGGGATCGGAGAGGCCTATAAAGGCTAGCCGGAGGAGGAGTTAGGGCAGTTGGGCAGTGCCAGTCCCGGTTCGGAGAGGCCTATAAAGGCCCGTTGGAGGAGGAGTTTGGGCAGTTGGCAGTGCGAGTCCGGGATCGGAGAGGCCTATAAAGGCCTGTAGGAGGAGGAGTTTGGGCAGTTGGGCAGTGCGAGTCCGGGATCGTAGAGGCCTATAAAGGCTAGTTGTAGGAGAAGTTTGGACAGTTGGGCAGTGCGAGTCCGGGGTCGGTGAGGCCTATATAGTCCTGTCGGAGGAGGAGTTTGGGCAGTTGGGTAGTGAGAGTCCCGGATCGGAGAGGCCTATAAAGGACCGTCGGAGGAGCAGTTTGGGCAGTTGTGTAGTGCGAGTCCGGGATCGGAGAGGCCTATAAAGGCTAGTTGGAGGAGGAGTTAGGGCAGTTGGGCAGTGCGAGACCGGGATCGGAGAGGCCTATAAAGGCCCGTCGGAGGAGCAGTTTGGGCAGTTGGGTAGTGCGAGTCCGGGATCGGAGAGGCCTACAAAGGACCGTTGGAGGAGGAGTTTGGGCAGTTGGGTAGTGCGAGTCCGGGATCGGAGAGGCCTATAAAGGCTAGTTGGAGGAGGAGTTTGGGCAGTTGGGCAGTGCGAGTCCGGGATCGGAGAGTCCTATAAAGGCCCGATGGAGGAGGAGTTTGGGCAGTTGGGCAGTGCGAGTCCGGGATCGGAGAGGCCTATAAAGGACCGTTGGAGGAAGAGTTTGGGCAGTTGGATAGTGCGAGTCCGGGATCGGAGAGGCCACTAAAGGCCCGTTGGAGGAGGAGTTTGGGCAGTTGGGCAGAGCGAGTCCGGGATCGGAGAGGCCTATAAAGGCTCTTCGGAGGAGGAGTTTGGGCAGTTGGGTAGTGCGAGTCCGGGATCGGAGAGGCCTATAAAGGCTAGTCGGAGGAGGAGTTTGTGCAGTTGGGTAGTGCGAGTCCGGGATCGGAGAGGCCTATAAATGCCCGTTGGAAGAGGAGATTGGGCAGTTGGGTGGTGCGAGTCCGGGATCGGAGAGTCCTATAAAGGCCCGTTGGAGGAGAAGTTTGTGCAGTTGGGTAGTGCGAGTCCGGGATCGGAGAGGCCTCTCAAAGCCCGTTGGAGGAGGAGTTTGGGCAGTTGGGTAGTGCGAGTCCGGGATCGGAGAGGCCTATAAAGGCTCTTCGGAGGAGGAGTTTGGGCAGTTGTGTAGTACGAGTCCGGGATCGGAGAGGCCTATAAAGGCTCTTCGGAGGAGGAGTTTGGGCAGTTGGGTAGTGCGAGTCCGGGATCGTAGAGGCCTATAACGGCTAGTCGGAGGAGGAGTTTGGACAGTTGGGTAGTGCGAGTCCGGGATTGGAGTTGCCTATGAAGTCCCGTCGGAGGAGGAGTTTGGGCAGTTGTGCAGTGCGAGTCAGGGATCGGAGAGGCCTATAAAGGCTAGCCGGAGGAGGAGTTAGGGCAGTTGGGCAGTGCCAGTCCGGGATCGGAGAGGCCTATAAAGGCCCGTTGGAGGAGGAGTTTGGGCAGTTGGCAGTGCGAGTCCGGGATCGGAGAGGCCTTTAAAGGCCCGTCGGAGGAGGAGTTTGGTCAGTTGGGTAGTGCGAGTCCTGGATCGGAGAGGCCTATAAAGGCTAGTCGGAGGAGGAGTTTGGACAGTTGGGTAGTGCGAGTCCGGGATCGGAGAGGCCTATAAAGGCCCGTTGGAGGAGGAGTTTGGGCAGTTGGGTAGTGCGAGTCCGGGATCGGAGAGGCCACTAAAGGCCCGTTGGAGGAGTAGTTTGGACAGTTGGGTAGTGCGAGTCCGGGATCGGAGAGGCCTATAAATGCCCGTTGGAAGAGGAGTTTGGGCAGTTGGGTAGTGCGAGTCCGGAATCCGAGAGGCCTATAAATGCCCGTTGGAGGAGAAGTTTGTGCAGTTGGGTAGTGCGAGTCCGGGATCGGAGAGGCCTCTCAAGGCCCGTTGGAGGAGGAGTTTGGGCAGTTGGGTAGTGCGAGTCCGGGATCGGAGAGGCCTATAAAGGCTCTTCGGAGGAGGAGTTTGGGCAGTTGTGTAGTGCGAGTCCGGGATCGGAGAGGCCAATAAAGGCTCTTCGGAGGATCAGTTTGGGCAGTTGGGTAGTGCGAGTCCGGGATCGTAGAGGCCTATAACGGCTAGTCGGAGGAGGAGTTTGGACAGTTGGGTAGTGCGAGTCCGGGATTGGAGTTGCCTATGAAGTCCCGTCGGAGGAGGAGTTTGGGCAGTTGTGCAGTGCGAGTCAGGGATCGGAGAGGCCTATAAAGGCTAGCCGGAGGAGGAGTTAGGGCAGTTGGGCAGTGCCAGTCCGGGATCGGAGAGGCCTATAAAGGCCCGTTGGAGGAGGAGTTTGGGCAGTTGGCAGTGCGAGTCCGGGATCGGAGAGGCCTTTAAAGGCCCGTCGGAGGATGAGTTTGGTCAGTTGGGTAGTGCGAGTCCTGGATCGGAGAGGCCTATAAAGGCTAGTCGGAGGAGGAGTTTGGACAGTTGGGTAGTGCGAGTCCGGGATCGGAGACGCCTATAAAGGCCCGTTGGAGGAGGAGTTTGGGCAGTTGGGTAGTGCGAGTCCGGGATCGGAGAGGCCACTAAAGGCCCGTTGGAGGAGTAGTTTGGACAGTTGGGTAGTGCGAGTCGGGATCGGAGAGGCCTATAAAGGCTCTTCGGAGGAGGAGTTTGGGCAGTTGGGTAGTGCGAGTCCGGGATAGGAGAGGCCTATAAAGTCTAGTCGGAGGAGGAGTTTGGACAGTTGGGTAGTGCGAGTCCGGGATCGGAGTGGCCTATAAAGGCCCATCGGAGGAGGAGTTTGGGCAGTTGGGTAGTGCGAGTCCGGGATCGGAGAGGTCTATAAAGGCTAGTCGGAGGAGGAGTTTGGACAGTTGGGTAGTGCGAGTCCGGGATCGGAGACGCCTATAAAGGCCCGTTGGAGGAGGAGTTTGGGCAGTTGGGTAGTGCGAGTCCGGGATCGGAGAGGCCACTAAAGGCCCGTTGGAGGAGTAGTTTGGACAGTTGGGTAGTGCGAGTCCGGGATCGGAGAGGCCTATAAAGGCTCTTCGGAGGAGGAGTTTGGGCAGTTGGGTAGTGCGAGTCCGGGATAGGAGAGGCCTATAAAGTCTAGTCGGAGGAGGAGTTTGGACAGTTGGGTAGTGCGAGTCCGGGATCGGAGTGGCCTATAAAGGCCCATCGGAGGAGGAGTTTGGGCAGTTGGGTAGTGCGAGTCCGGGATCGGAGAGGTCTATAAAGGCTAGTCGGAGGAGGAGTTTGTGCAGTTGGGTAGTGCGAGTCCGGGATCGGAGAGGCCTATAAATGCCCGTTGGAAGAGGAGTTTGGGCAGTTGGGTAGTTCGAGTCCGGGATCGGAGAGGCCTATAAAGGCCCGTTGGAGGAGAAGTTTGTGCAGTTGGGTAGTGCGAGTCCGGGATCGGAGAGGCCACTCAAGGCCCGTTGGAGGAGGAGTTTGGGCAGTTGGGTAGTGTGAGTCCGGGATCGGAGAGGCCTATAAAGGCTCTTCGGAGGAGGAGTTTGGGCAGTTGTGTCGTGCGAGTCCGGGATCGGAGAGGCCTATAAAGGCTAGCCGGAGGAGGAGTTAGGGCAGTTGGGTAGTGCAAGTCCGGGATCGGAGAGGCCTATAAAGGCTCTTCGGAGGAGGAGTTTGGGCAGTTGGGTAGTGCGAGTCCGGGATCGGAGAGGCCTATAACGGCTAGTCGGAGGAGGAGTTTGGACAGTTGGGTAGTGCGAGTCCGGGATTGGAGTTGCCTATGAAGTCCCGTCGGAGGAGGAGTTTGGGCAGTTGTGCAGTGCGAGTCAGGGATCTGAGAGGCCTATAAAGGCTAGCCGGAGGAGCAGTTAGGGCAGTTGGGTAGTGCAAGTCCGGGATCGGAGAGGCCTATAAAGGCTCTTCGGAGGAGGAGTTTGGGCAGTTGGGTAGTGCGAGTCCGGGATCGGAGAGGCCTATAAAGGCTCTTCGGAGGAGGAGTTTGGGCAGTTGGGTAGTGCGAGTCCGGGATCGGAGAGGCCTATAACGGCTAGTCGGAGGAGGAGTTTGGACAGTTGGGTAGTGCGAGTCCGGGATTGGTGTTGCCTATGAAGTCCCGTCGGAGGAGGAGTTTGGGCACTTGTGCAGTGCGAGTCCGGGATCGGAGAGGCCTATAAAGGCTAGCCGGAGGAGGAGTTAGGGCAGTTGGGCAGTGCCAGACCGGGATCGGAGAGGCCTATAAAGGCCCGTTGGAGGAGGAGTTTGGGCAGTTGGCAGTGCGAGTCCGGGATCGGAGAGGCCTTTAAAGGCCCGTCGGAGGAGGAGTTTGGTCAGTTGGGTAGTGCGAGTCCGGGATCGGAGAGGCCTATAAAGTCTAGTCGGAGGAGGAGTTTGGACAGTTGGGTAGTGCGAGTCCGGGATCGGAGTGGCCTATAAAGGCCCATCGGAGGAGGAGTTTGGGCAGTTGGGTAGTGCGAGTCCGGGATCGGAGAGGTCTATAAAGGCTAGTCGGAGGAGGAGTTTGTGCAGTTGGGTAGTGCGAGTCCGGGATCGGAGAGGCCTATAAAGGCTCTTCGGAGGAGGAGTTTGGGCAGTTGGGTAGTGCGAGTCCGGGATAGGAGAGGCCTATAAAGTCTAGTCGGAGGAGGAGTTTGGACAGTTGGGTAGTGCGAGTCCGGGATCGGAGTGGCCTATAAAGGCCCATCGGAGGAGGAGTTTGGGCAGTTGGGTAGTGCGAGTCCGGGATCGGAGAGGTCTATAAAGGCTAGTCGGAGGAGGAGTTTGGACAGTTGGGTAGTGCGAGTCCGGGATCGGAGACGCCTATAAAGGCCCGTTGGAGGAGGAGTTTGGGCAGTTGGGTAGTGCGAGTCCGGGATCGGAGAGGCCACTAAAGGCCCGTTGGAGGAGTAGTTTGGACAGTTGGGTAGTGCGAGTCCGGGATCGGAGAGGCCTATAAAGGCTCTTCGGAGGAGGAGTTTGGGCAGTTGGGTAGTGCGAGTCCGGGATAGGAGAGGCCTATAAAGTCTAGTCGGAGGAGGAGTTTGGACAGTTGGGTAGTGCGAGTCCGGGATCGGAGTGGCCTATAAAGGCCCATCGGAGGAGGAGTTTGGGCAGTTGGGTAGTGCGAGTCCGGGATCGGAGAGGTCTATAAAGGCTAGTCAGAGGAGGAGTTTGTGCAGTTGGGTAGTGCGAGTCCGGGATCGGAGAGGCCTATAAATGCCCGTTGGAAGAGGAGTTTGGGCAGTTGGGTAGTTCGAGTCCGGGATCGGAGAGGCCTATAAAGGCCCGTTGGAGGAGAAGTTTGTGCAGTTGGGTAGTGCGAGTCCGGGATCGGAGAGGCCTCTCAAGGCCCGTTGGAGGAGGAGTTTGGGCAGTTGGGTAGTGTGAGTCCGGGATCGGAGAGGCCTATAAAGGCTCTTCGGAGGAGGAGTTTGGGCAGTTGTGTCGTGCGAGTCCGGGATCGGAGAGGCCTATAAAGGCTAGCCGGAGGAGGAGTTAGGGCAGTTGGGTAGTGCAAGTCCGGGATCGGAGAGGCCTATAAAGGCTCTTCGGAGGAGGAGTTTGGGCAGTTGGGTAGTGCGAGTCCGGGATCGGAGAGGCCTATAACGGCTAGTCGGAGGAGGAGTTTGGACAGTTGGGTTGTGCGAGTCCGGGATTGGAGTTGCCTATGAAGTCCCGTCGGAGGAGGAGTTTGGGCAGTTGTGCAGTGCGAGTCAGGGATCTGAGAGGCCTATAAAGGCTAGCCGGAGGAGGAGTTAGGGCAGTTGGGTAGTGCAAGTCCGGGATCGGAGAGGCCTATAAAGGCTCTTCGGAGGAGCAGTTTGGGCAGTTGGGTAGTGTGAGTCCGGGATCGGAGAGGCCTATAAAGGCTCTTCGGAGGAGGAGTTTGGGCAGTTGGGTAGTGCGAGTCCGGGATCGGAGAGGCCTATAACGGCTAGTCGGAGGAGGAGTTTGGACAGTTGGGTAGTGCGAGTCCGGGATTGGTGTTGCCTATGAAGTCCCGTCGGAGGAGGAGTTTGGGCACTTGTGCAGTGCGAGTCCGGGATCGGAGAGGCCTATAAAGGCTAGCCGGAGGAGGAGTTAGGGCAGTTGGGCAGTGCCAGACCGGGATCGGAGAGGCCTATAAAGGCCCGTTGGAGGAGGAGTTTGGGCAGTTGGCAGTGCGAGTCCGGGATCGGAGAGGCCTTTAAAGGCCCGTCGGAGGAGGAGTTTGGTCAGTTGGGTAGTGCGAGTCCGGGATCGGAGAGGCCTATAAAGGCTAGTTGGAGGAGGAGGTTGGGCAGTTGGGTAGTGCGAGTCCGGGGTCGGGGAGGCCTATAAAGGCCCGTTGAAGGAGGAGTTTGGGCAGTTGGGCAGTGCGAGTCCGGGATCGGAGAGGCCTATAAAGGCCCATTGGAGGAGGAGTTTGGGCAGTTGGGCAGTGCGAGTCCGGAATCGGAGAGGCCTATAATGGCCCGTTGGAGGAGGAGTTTGGGCAGTTGGGCAGTGCGAGGCCGGGATCGGAGAGGCCTATAATGGCCTGTTGGAGGAGGAGTTTGGGCAGTTGGGCAGTGCGAGTCCGGGATCGGAGAGGCCTATAAAGGCCCGTTGGAGGAGAAGTTTGTGCAGTTGGGTAGTGCGAGTCCGGGATCGGAGAGGCCTCTCAAGGCCCGTTGGAGGAGGAGTTTGGGCAGTTGGGTTGTGCGAGTCCGGGATCGGAGAGGCCTATAAAGGCTCTTCGGAGGAGGAGTTTGGGCAGTTGGGTAGTGCGAGTCCGGGATGGGAGAGGCCTATAAAGGCTCTTCGGAGGAGGAGTTTGGGCAGTTGGGTAGTGCGAGTCCGGGATCGGAGAGGCCTATAAAGGCTAGCCGGAGGAGGAGTTTGGGCAGTTGGGTAGTGCGAGTCCGGGATTGGAGTTGCCTATGAAGTCCCGTCGGAGGAGGAGTTTGGGCAGTTGTGCAGTGCGAGTCAGGGATCTGAGAGGCCTATAAAGGCTAGCCGGAGGAGGAGTTAGGGCAGTTGGGTAGTGCAAGTCCGGGATCGGAGAGGCCTATAAAGGCTCTTCGGAGGAGGAGTTTGGGCAGTTGGGTAGTGCGAGTCCGGGATCGGAGAGGCCTATAAAGGCTCTTCGGAGGAGGAGTTTGGGCAGTTGGGTAGTGCGAGTCCGGGATCGGAGAGGCCTATAACGGCTAGTCGGAGGAGGAGTTTGGACAGTTGGGTAGTGCGAGTCCGGGATTGGTGTTGCCTATGAAGTCCCGTCGGAGGAGGAGTTTGGGCACTTGTGCAGTGCGAGTCCGGGATCGGAGAGGCCTATAAAGGCTAGCCGGAGGAGGAGTTAGGGCAGTTGGGCAGTGCCAGACCGGGATCGGAGAGGCCTATAAAGGCCCGTTGGAGGAGGAGTTTGGGCAGTTGGCAGTGCGAGTCCGGGATCGGAGAGGCCTTTAAAGGCCCGTCGGAGGAGGAGTTTGGTCAGTTGGGTAGTGCGAGTCCGGGATCGGAGAGGCCTATAAAGGCTAGTTGGAGGAGGAGGTTGGGCAGTTGGGTAGTGCGAGTCCGGGGTCGGGGAGGCCTATAAAGGCCCGTTGGAGGAGGAGTTTGGGCAGTTGGGCAGTGCGAGTCCGGGATCGGAGAGGCCTATAAAGGCCCATTGGAGGAGGAGTTTGGGCAGTTGGGCAGTGCGAGTCCGGAATCGGAGAGGCCTATAATGGCCCGTTGGAGGAGGAGTTTGGGCAGTTGGGCAGTGCGAGGCCGGGATCGGAGAGGCCTATAATGGCCTGTTGGAGGAGGAGTTTGGGCAGTTGGGCAGTGCGAGTCCGGGATCGGAGAGGCCTATAAAGGCCCGTTGGAGGAGAAGTTTGTGCAGTTGGGTAGTGCGAGTCCGGGATCGGAGAGGTCTCTCAAGGCCCGTTGGAGGAGGAGTTTGGGCAGTTGGGTTGTGCGAGTCCGGGATCGGAGAGGCCTATAAAGGCTCTTCGGAGGAGGAGTTTGGGCAGTTGGGTAGTGCGAGTCCGGGATCGGAGAGGCCTATAAAGGCTCTTCGGAGGAGGAGTTTGGGCAGTTGGGTAGTGCGAGTCCGGGATCGGAGAGGCCTATAACGGCTAGTCGGAGGAGGAGTTTGGACAGTTGGGTAGTGCGAGTCCGGGATTGGAGTTGCCTATGAAGTCCCGTCGGAGGAGGAGTTTGGGCAGTTGGGCAGTGCGAGGCCGGGATCGGAGAGGCCTATAAAGGCCCATTGGAGGAGGAGTTTGGGCAGTTGGGCAGTTAAAGTCCGGGATCGGAGAGGCCTATAATGGCCCGTTGGAGGAGGAGTTTGGGCAGTTGGGCAGTGCCAGGCCGGGATCGGAGAGGCCTATAAAGTCCCGTTGGAGGAGGAGTTTGGGCAGTTGGGCAGTGCGAGTCCGGGATCGGAGAGTCCTATAAAGGCCCATTGGAGGAGGAATTTGGGCAGTTGGGCAGTGCGAGTCCGGGATCGGAGAGGCTTATAAAGGCTGGTTGGAGGAGGAGTTTGGGCAGTTGGGTAGTGCGAGTCTGGGATCGGAGAGGCTATAAAAGCCCGTTGGAGGAGGAGTTTGGGCAGTTGGGTAGTGCGAGTCCGGGATCGGAGAGGCCAATAAAGGCCCGTTGGAGCATGAGTTTGGGCAGTTGGGTAGTGCGAGTCCGGGATCCGAGAGGCCTATAAAGGCTCTTCGGAGGAGGAGTTTGGGCAGTTGGGTATTGCGAGTCCGCGATCGGAGAGGCCTATAAAGGCTCTTCGGAGGAGGAGTTTGGGCAGTTGGGTAGTGCGAGTCCGGGATCGGAGAGGCCTATAAAGGCTAGTCGGAGGAGGAGTTTGGACAGTTGGGTAGTGCGAGTCCGGGATCGGTGTGGCCTATGAAGGCCCGTCGGAGGAGGAGTTTGGGAAGTTGTGCAGTGCGAGTCCGGGATCGGAGAGGCCTATAAAGGCTAGCCGGAGGAGGAGTTAGGGCAGTTGGGCAGTGCCAGTCCCGGTTCGGAGAGGCCTATAAAGGCCCGTTGGAGGAGGAGTTTGGGCAGTTGGCAGTGCGAGTCCGGGATCGGAGAGGCCTATAAAGGCCTGTAGGGGGAGGAGTTTGGGCAGTTGGGCAGTGCGAGTCCGGGATCGTAGAGGCCTATAAAGGCTAGTTGTAGGAGAAGTTTGGACAGTTGGGCAGTGCGAGTCCGGGGTCGGTGAGGCCTATAAAGTCCTGTCGGAGGAGGAGCTTGGGCAGTTGGGTAGTGAGAGTCCGGGATCGGAGAGGCCTATAAAGGACCGTCGGAGGAGCAGTTTGGGCAGTTGTGTAGTGCGAGTCTGGGATCGGAGAGGCCTATAAAGGCTAGTTGGAGGAGGAGTTTGGGCAGTTGGGCAGTGCGAGTCCGGGATCGGAGAGTCCTATAAAGGCCCGTTGGAGGAGGAGTTTGGGCAGTTGGGCAGTGCGAGTCCGGGATCGGAGAGGCCTATAAAGGCCCATTGGAGGAGGAGTTTGGGCAGTTGGGCAGGGCGAGTCCGGGATCGGAGAGGCCTATAATGGCCCGTTGGAGGAGGAGTTTGGGCAGTTGGGCAGTGCGAGGCCGGGATCAGAGAGACCTATAAAGGCCCGTTGGAGGGGGAGTTTGGACAGTTGGGCAGTGCGAATCCAGGGTCGGAGAGGCCTATAAAGGCTAGTTGGAGGAGGAGTTTGGGCAGTTGGGTAGTGCGAGTCCGGGATCGGAGAGGCCTATAAAGGCCCGTTGGAGGAGGAGTATGGGCGTTGGACAGTGCGAGTCCGAGATCGGAGAGGCCTTTAAAGGCCCGTCGGAGGAGGAGTTTGGTCAGTTGGGTAGTGCGAGTCCGGGATCGGAGAGGCCTATAAAGGCCAGTTGGAGGAGGAGTTTGAGCAGTTGGGTAGTGCGAGTCCGGGGTCGGGGAGGCCTATAAAGGCCCGTAGGAGGAGGAGTTTCCGCAGTTGGGCAGTGCAAATCCGGGATCGGAGAGGCCTATAAAGGCTAGTTGGAGGAGGAGTTTGGGCATTTGGGCAGTGCGAGTACGGGATCGTAGAGGCCTAGAAAGGCCCGTTGGAGGAGGAGTTTGGGCAGTTGGGTAGTGCGAGTCCGAAATCGGGGAGGCCTATAAAGGCTAGTTGGAGGAGGAGTTTGGGCAGTTGGGTAGTGCGAATCCGGGATCCGAGAGGCCGATAAAGGCCCGTTGGAGGAGGAGTTTGGGCAGTCGGGTAGTGCGAGTCCGGGATCGGAGAGGCCTATAAAGTCTCGTTGGAGGAGGAGTTTGGGCAGTTGGGTCGTGCGAGTCCGGGATCGGAGACGCCTATAAAGGCCCGTTGGAGAAGGAGTTTGGGCAGTTGGGCAGTGCGAGTCCGGGATCTGAGAGGCCTATAAAGGCCCGTTGGAGGAGGAGTTTAGACAGTTGGGCAGTGCGAGTCCGGGATCGGAGAGGCCTACAAAAGGCCCGTTGGAGGAGGAGTTTGGGCAGTTGGGCATTGCGAGTCCGGGATCGGAAAGGCCTATAAAGGCCCGTTGGAGGAGGAGTTTGGGCAGTTGGGCAGTGCGAGGGCGGGATCGGAGAGGCCTATACCAGGCCCGTTGGAGGAGGAGTTTGGACAGTTGGGCAGTGCGAGTCCGGGGTCGGAGAGGCCTATAAAGGCTAGTTGGAGGAGGAGTATGGGCAGTTGGGTAGTGCGAGTCCGGGATCGGAGAGGCCTATAAAGGCTAGTTGGAGGAGGAGTTTGGGCAGTTGGGTAGTGCGAGTCCGGGGTCGGGCAGGCCTATAAAGGCCCGTTGGAGGAGGAGTTTAGGCAGTTGGGTAGTGCGAGTCCGGGATCGGAGAGGCCTATAAAGGCCCTTCGGAGGAGGAGTTTGGGCAGTTGGGCAATGCGAGTCCGGGATCGGAGAGGTCTATAAAAGCCCGTTGGAGGAGGAGTTTGGGCAGTTGGGCAGTGCGAGTCCGGGATCGGAGAGGCCTATAAAGGCTAGTTGGAGGAGGAGTTTGGGCAGTTGGGTAGTGCGAGTCCGGGATCCGAGAGGCCTATAAAGGCCCGTTGGAGGAGGTGTTTGGGCAGTCGGGTAGTGCGAGTCCGGGATCGGAGAGGCCTATAAAGTCTCGTTGGAGGAGGAGTTTGGGCAGTTGGGTAGTGCGAGTCCGGGATAGGAGACGCCTATAAAGGCCCGTTGGAGAAGGAGTTTGGGCAGTTGGGCAGTGCGAGTCCGGGATCTGAGAGGCCTATAAAGGCCCGTTGGAGGAGGAATTTGGACAGTTGGGTAGTGCGAGTCCGGGATCGGAGAGGCCAGTAAAGGCCCGTCGGAGGAGGAGTTTGGGCAGTTGGGTAGTGCGAGTCCGGGATCGGAGAGGCCACTAAAGGCCCGTTGGAGGAGGAGTTTGGGCAGTTGGGCAGTGCGAGTCCGGGATCGGAGAGGCCACTAAAGGCCCGTTGGAGGAGGAGTTTGGGCAGTTGGGTAGAGCGAGTCCGGGATCAGAGAGGCCGATAAAGGCCCGTCGGAGGAGGAGTTTGGGCAGTTGGGCAGTGCGAGTCCGGAATCGGAGAGGCCTATAAAGGCTAGTCGGAGGAGGAGTTTGGACAGTTGGGTAGTGCGAGTCCGGGATCGGAGAGGCCTATAAAGGCCCGTTGGAGGAGGAGTTTGGACAGTTGGGTAGTGCGAGTCCGGGATCGGGGAGGCCTATAAAGGCCCGTTGGAGGAGGAGTTTTGGCAGTTGGGTAGTGCGAGTCCGGGATCGGAGAGGCCTTTAAAGGCCCGTTGGAGGAGGAGTTTGGGCAGTTGGGTAGTGCGAGTCCGGGATCGGAGAGGCCTATAAAGGCCCGTTGGAGGCAGTATTTGGGCAGTTGGGCAGTGCGAGTCCGGGATCGGAGAGGCCTATAATGGCTAATCGGAGCAGGAGTTTGGGCAGTTGGGTAGTGCGAGTCCGGGAATCGGAGATGCCTACAAAGGCTAGTTGGAGGAGGAGTTTTGGCAGTTGGGTAGTGCGAGTCCGGGATCGGAGAGGCCTATAAAGGCCCGTCGGAGGAGGAGTTTGGGCAGTTGGGCAGTGCGAGTCCGGGATCGGAGAGGCCTATAAAGGCCCGTTGGAGGAGGAGTTTGGGCAGTTGGGCAGTGCGAGTCCGGGATCGGAGAGGCCTATAATGGCTAATCGGAGCAGGAGTTTGGGCAGTTGGGTAGTGCGAGTCCGGGAATCGGAGATGCCTATAAAGGCTAGTTGGAGGAGGAGTTTCGACAGTTGGGCAGTGCGAGTCCGGGATCGGAGAGGCCTATAAAGGCCCGTCGGAGGAGGAGTTTGTGCAGTTGGGTAGTGCGAGTCCGGGATCGGAGAGGCCTATAAAGGCCCGTTGGTTGAGGAGTTTGGTCAGTTGGGCAGTGCGAGTCCGGGATCGGAGAGGCCTATAAAGCCCCGTCGGAGGAGCAGGTTAGGCAGTTGGGTAGTGCGAGTCCGGGATCGGAGAGGCCTATAAAGGCTAGTTGGAGGAGGAGTTTGGGCAGTTGGGCAGTGCGAGTCCGGGATCGGAGAGGCCTATAAATGCCCGTTGGAGGAGGAGTTTGGGCAGTTGGGCAGTGCGAGTCCGGGATCGGAGAGGCCTATAAAGGCCCGTTGGAGGAGGAGTTTGGGCAGTTGGGCAGTGCGAGTCCGGGATCGGAGAGGCGGGGCTTGTGCAGCTGCAGCAGGGAGGCAAAAAAGAAGTAGAGAAAAAGCGGAATGTGATGTCACAGCCAAGGAGGTAAGTGATTGGCTGGTGATCGGTGATTTGTTTCTATTTTTCTTTTTCATATCAGTAAATAACTTTTAGCATTGCTTTTGCCAACTTAAGTGTATCTAACGGTTACGTAATGGCAGCAGAGCTCGGACATGTCTTCTGCTCCTCCGGTACTATGTGCGAAGTCATGGACGCTTCCAGTGTCCCAGACGACTAAGTGTGCAGGACGTGTGTCCAACTCCAGCTGCTGACGGACCACGTTGAGGAACTGGAGCTGTGGGTGGATGCATTCTGGAGCATGCACAATGCTGAGAATGTCACCTGTGATCATCCCCCTGCAAAAAAGATACACCGCTTTGGGTACTGTTGAGGGGGATGACTTCTCAGCGGAGGGCAGCAGCAGCCAAGTTCATGCCACCGTTGCTGACTCTGCTGCACAGGACGTCAGGAAAAAGAGTGGGAGAGCGATAGTGATAGGGGAATCAATTGTAAGGGGAACAGATAAGCTTTTCTGCGGCCGCAAACAAGACTCCAGGATGATATGTTGCCTCCCTGGTGCAAGGGTCAAGGATGTCTCAGAGTGGGTGCAGGACATTCTGAAAAGGGAGGGTGAACAGCCAGTTGTCGTCGTGCATATCGGTACCAATGCCAGGTAAAAAAACGGGATAAGGTCCTCATAGACGAATTTAGGGAGCTAGCAGTTAAATTGAAATGTAGGACCTTCAAAGTAGTAATTTCAGGATTGCTATCAGTGCGGCGTGCTAGTCAGAGTAGGAATCGCAGGATAGCTCAGATGAATACATGGCTTGAGGAGTGGTGCAGAAGGGAGGGATTCAAATTCCTGGGACATGGGAACCGGTTCTGGGAGTGGTGAGACTTGTACAAACCGGACGGTCTGCCCCTTGGCAAGATCGGAACCAATATCCGAGGGGGTGTGTTTGCTAGTGCTATTGGGGAGAAGTTAAACTTATATGGCAGTGGGATGGGAACCTACGCAGGGAGACAGAGGCAAATAGAAGGATGGCAGAAGCAAAACGTAGAAAGGAGAATAGTAAATGTGGAGGGCAGAGAAACGCATGGCAAAAAGCAAAAAGGGCCACATTACAGCAAGATTCAAAAGGGGCAAAATGTGTTAAAAAGTCAAGACTGAAGGCTCTGTGCTTCAAATGCGAGGAGTATTCGGAATAAGATGGATGAATTAACTGCGCAGATAGCAGGTAAGGGGTACGATGTGATTGGCATCACGGAGACATGGCTCCAGGGTGACCAAGACTGACAACTCAACATCCAAAGGTATTCAGCATTTAGGAAGGATAGACAGAAAGGAAAAGGAGGCAGGGTGGCGTTGCTGGTTAAAGAGGAACTCAATGCAATTTTAAGGAAGGACATTAACTTGGATGATGTGGAATCGGTATGGGTGGAGCTGCGGAACGCTACTGGGAGTTGTGTATAGACCATACAATAGTAGTAGTGAGCTTGGGGACAGCATCATGCAAGAAATAATGGATGTGTGCAATAAAGGTACAGCAGTAATCGTGGGCTACTTTAATCTACATATTGAATGGGCTAACCTACCTGGTAGCAATGCGGTGGAGGACGATTTCCTGAAGTGTTTTAGGGATGGTTTTCGCGACCAATATGTCGTGGAACCAATCAGGAGCTGGCCATCCGAGACAGGGTGATGTGTAATGAGAAGGAACTAACTAGCCGCTTGTTGTGCGATGCCCATTGGTGAAAAGTGACCATAATATGGTAGCATTTATTATTTGCATGGAGAGTGACAAAGTTAATTCGGAAACTAGGGTCCTGAACTTAAGAAAAGGTAACTTCGTCGGTATATGGCGTGAATTGGCTAGAATCGACTGGCAGAGGACACTTAAAGTATTGACGGTGGATAAGCAATGGCAACATTTAACGATCACATGGATGAACTTGAGCAATTGCACATTCCTGTCTGGAGTAAAAATAAAACTGGGAAGGTGGCTCAACCATGGCTAACAAGGGAAATTAAGGATAGTGGTAAAACCAATGAAGAGGCATATAAATTGGCTAGAACAAGCAACAACCTGAGGACTGGGAGAAATTAAGAATTCTACAGTGGAGGACGAAGGGTTTAATTCCGAGGGAGAAAATAGAGGTCGAGAGGAAGCATGCAGGGAATATAAAAACTGACTGCAAAAGCTTCTATAAATATGTGAAGAGAAAAAGATTACTAAAGACAAACGTAGGTCCTTTGCAGTCGGTTTCAGGTGAATTTATAATGGGGAACAAAGAAATGGCAGTCCAATTGAACCAATACTTCGGTTCTGTCTTCACAAAGGAAGATACAAATAACCTTCCCAATGTACTAGGGGACAGTGGGTCTAGTGAGAAGGAGGAACTGAAAGATATCCTTATTAGACGGGAAATTGCGTTAGGGAAATTGATGGGATTAAAGGCCGATAATCCCCAGGGCCTGATAGGCTGCATTCCAGAGTAATTAAGGAGGTGGCCCTAGAAATAGTGGATACATTGGTGGTCATTTTCCAACAATCTTTCGAATCTGGATCAGTTCCTGGAGGGTAGCTAATGTAACACCACTTTTTTAAAAAGGAGGGAGAGAGAAAATGGATGATTATAGACCGGTAGCCTGTCATCAGAAGTGGGGAAGCTGTTGGAATCGCACATTAAGGATGAAGTAGCAGCGCATTTGGAAAGCAGTGACAGAATCGGACCATGTGAGCATGGATTTATGAAAGGGAAACCTTGCTTGACGAATCTTCTGGAATTTTTTGAGGCTATAACTAGCAGAGTGGACAAGGGAGAACCAGTGGATGTGGGGTATTTGGACTTTCAAAAGGTTTTTGACAAGGTCCCACACAAGAGATTGGTGTGCAAAATCAAAGCGCATGGTACTGGGGGTAATATACTGGCATGGATAGAGAACTAGTTTGCAGACAGGAAGCAGAGAGTCTGGATAAACGTGTCCTTTTCAGAATTAGAGGCAGTGACTAGTGGGATGCCGCACGACTCAATGTTGCGACCCCAGCTCTTTACAATAAACATTAACGATTTGGATGAAGGAATTGAGTGTAATATCTCCAGGTTTGCGCATGACACTAAACGGGGTGGCGGTGTGAGCTGTGAGGAGGACGATAAGAGGCTGCAGGGTGACATGGACAAATTAGGTGAGTGGCCAAATGCATGGCAGATGCAGTATAATGTGGATAAATGTGAGGTTATCCATTTTGGTGGCAAAAACACGAAGGCAGAATATTATCTGAATGGCAGCAGATTAGGAAAACGGGAGATGCAACGAGACCTGGGTGTCATGGTTTATCAGTCACTGAAAGTGGGCACGCATGTACAGCAGCTGGTAAAGAAGGCAAATGGTATGTTGGCCTTCATAGCGAGGGGATTTGAATATCGGAGCCAGGAAGTCTTAATGCAGTTGTCCAGGGCCTTCGTGAGGCCTCACATGGAATATTGTGTTCAGTTTTGGTCTCCTGGTCTGAAGAAGGACGTTCTTGCTATTGAGGGAGTGCAGCAAAGGTTCACCAGACTGATTCCAGGGATGGTTGAGCTGTCATATGAGGAGAGACTGGATCAACTGGGCCTTTATTCACTGGAGTTTAGAAGGATGAGAGGGGATCTCATAGAAACATATATGATTCTGACGGGACTGGCCAGATTAGATGTGGGAAGTATGTTCCCGATGTTGGGGAAGTCCAGTACCAGGGGACATAGTTTTAGTATAATTGGTAGGCCGTTTAGGACTGAGCTGAGGAGAAACTTCTTCACTCAGAGAGTTGTTAAATTGTGGAATTCCCTGCCGCAGAGAGTTGTTGATGCCAGTTCATTGGATATATTCAAGAGGGAGTTAGATATGGCCCTTACAGTTAAGGGGATCAAGGGGTATGGAGAGAAAGCAGGAGAGGGGTGCGGAGGGAATGATCAGCCATGAACTTATTGAATAGCGGTGCAGGCTGGAAGGGCCGAATGGCCTACTCCTGTACGTATTTTCTATGCTTCTATGTTTCTATTAACTGTCTGTGTGTGCTGAGCTGACAAAGGAACTTATTTCATAAATCATTGCTTGTTTTATAAACGGCAATTTCTTCGGATGCATTATCTCTTAATATATTTCTCTCCCCCTTTTGTCTTTTTCTCTGCTTCCCTCTCGCTATCTCTCACTCCGCTTCCTCGTCCCCATACATCTCGCTCACCTTCTGGCTCCGTGTCTGTTACCTTCACCCTATCACTCACACTCGGTCTCTCTCCCCATACCTCTCTGTTCCCTTCCGTCTCTATCTGTTTCCCGCTCCCTATCTCGCTCTCTCAGTCTGGGTGTCATGGTACATCAGTCATTGAAGGTTGGCATGCAGTTGCAGCAGGCGGTTAAGAAAGCAAATGGCATGTTGGCCTTCATAGCAAGGGGATTTGAGTACCGGGGCAGGGAGGTGTTGCTACAGTTGTACAGGGCATTGGTGAGGCCACACCTGGAGTATTGTGTACAGTTTTCGTCTCCTAACCTGAGGAAGAACGTTCTTGCTATTGAGGGAGTGCAGCGAAGGTTCACCAGACTGATTCCCGGGATGGCGGGACTGACATATCAAGAAAGACTGGATCAACTGGGCTTGTATTCACTGGATTTCAGAAGAATGAGAGGGGACCTCAGAGAAACATTTAAAATTCTGACGTGGTTAGACAGGTTAGATGCAGCAAAAATGTTCCCAATTTTGGGGAAGTCCAGAACCAGAGGTCACAGTCTAAGGATAAGGGGTAAGCCATTTAGGACCGAGATGCGGAGGAACATCTTCACCCAGAGAGTGGTGAACCTGTGGAATTCTCTACCACAGAAGGTTGTTGAGGCCAATTCACTAAATATATTCAAAAATGAGTTAGATGAGGTCCTTACTACTAGGGGGATCAAGGGGTATGGCGAGAAAGCAGGAATGGGGTACTGAAGTTTAATGTTCAGCCATGAACTCATTGAATGGCGGTGCAGGCTAGAAGGGCCGAATGTCCTACTCCTGCAACTATTTTCTATGTTTCTATGTTTCTATGTTTCTCTCTCCCCATAGCTCTCTGATTCTCAAATTCAATCTCTGTATCTGTTTCGCTCTCTATATAACTCACTCTAGGTCTCTACTCATCTCGCTCGCCCTTTCTGCCTCTGTCTTTCTTACCCTCTCCATGTCTCTCAATCTTGGTCTCTCTCCCTTTGCCTCTCTCTCATAACTTCTGTCTCTGTTACCCATTTCCCTATCTCTTATTTTCGGTCTCTCTCATCATATCTCTCTCCGCTTCTCTTTCTGTTTTCCTCTCCCTATCTCTCACTCCGGTCTCTCTCCCCTTGTCTCACGATCTCATCTTATTGCACTGCCTGTTTTTCCAGGCTCCCTAAATCTCACTCTCAGTCTCTCTCCTCATATCTCTCTCTCAGCCTGTCTATGTCTTTCTTAAGCTCTCCCTATTTATCTCTCAATGTTGTCTCTCTCCCTGTGTGTCTTTCTCTCTTTCCTTCTGATTCTTTCTCTGTTTTCAAATGTCTTATCACTCACACTCTGTTTCTCTCTCGCCTTAATTCTTTCACTCTTGCTTTCTCTCACCCCCATCTCTGCCTCCATCTGACATTGTATGACTCCTGCGAGTCTCAGTGTCAGCTATGCTACATGTACAGAATACAGCGGTAAATGGGAATGATTAATTCATGTCTAGCAATCTACTGGCCGTGTGCATCTCAGCACCATTTCATCTACATGTGCAGTACACAATGGGTAAGGGGGAATGATTTACTGCTATCTTGGATTGTATGGCTCGAGTCTGTCTCTTTTCAACTCATGTATATGCTGTAAACTATGGGCAAATATACAATGAGTGAGAAATATATCGAGGCCAGATGAAAGAGTGAGCAAGAAAGGAAGATAAATATGTGAGGCAGGCGAGTGAGAAATGATGTATGCTAGGCGAGTGAGTGACTGATTGAGAAAGTGGCTGAGAAAGAGACATGCCTGATGAGAGAGAGATATATAAATGGAGTGAGAGAGAGAGAGAGAGAGAGAGAGAGAGAGGAGGTGAGACACGGTTGGCGAGAGAGACTGTGGTTGTGAGTGTCTGTGAGAGAAACAAGCTTGATGAGAGAGAGCGATAGAGAGAGAGAGTTTGAGAGAGAAGAGAAAAGAAATGCAGCAGGCTTGAAGAGAGAGTGACTGGTTGATTGAGTGACTGAGAGAGATAGGGAGATGTTAGAGAGAGAGAGAGAGAGAGAGAGGGGTTGAAAAAGGATGAGAGAGGAGAGGTGTGGTAAAGCTGGCTAGGCAAGAGAAATTGGTTAAGAGTGATTGAGAGTGACAGGGCTGGTGAGAAAGTGAGCGGCAGAGAGCGAGGGAGACAGAGAGAGGATGTTTGACAGGAGAGGCGAGAGAGTGAATGAATGACAGAGAGTGAGAGACAGGCCTGCTGAGAGGGAGATGAGGGTGCGGGGGGGCATAGAGAGAGATGACTCATGTCAGGCGAGAAGGTGTGAGGAAGAGAGAGAGACAGGACTGGTGAGACAATTATCGATAGTAAGCGGGAGAGACGAGGTGATGCAAGCTAGGTGACGAAGTGAGTTAGTAAGAGAGGGACTGTCAGAGAGAGAGAGAGAGAGAGAGAGAGAGAGAGAGAGAGAGAAAGAGAGACCAGGAGAGAGAGAGACTGGGAGAGAAAGGGAGAAGGAATTCATGTCATGGGAGAACATGAGTTGGTTTCGCCGACAGAAAATCTATGACAGTTTATTGCTATGACCGAATTGCCTCTATATCTGTATTAATATTTACTGTGGATTGGTGGAAGAGTTTTATTGCACAAAGATTATTTCTGTTAATGTTTTAATGTGTGCAGGGTGTTCTGCGATTCACTTCATATTTACACACGGAATGGGTTAATATTTACATGGGCTTTCTTCTCTCTCATTGTGAATATGAGACAAGAGCATGTGGGAAATGTTTTGATCACCGTAAGCACTGGGAAGGAAATTATTACGAATAGAGTGTCTCAGTGAGAGTCTCAATATTAATCTGTGGTTTCTGTCAGTGTGCTAATATTCCAGAGGTCAGTTTGATTATTTAACAGTTCACAGTGCATCTCAGGCAGTGGAGTATTATGTGCAGTGTGTCAATGAGTGTGCTCATATTAACTTGTGGTCTCTGTCAGAGTGCACATATCCTTGAGGGCACTGGGAAATTTTATAATTTTACAGGAAGTCTCTTGGTAATGATTTATGGAGCGGATTATAGGATATATATTTGATTGTATACAGGACCAAACATTAGTTTTATTTTCCCCTTTAATTGAATTTTGTAAGGGACAATACTGATGCATTATGCTTTAAACAGTTAGACTTTAAGGCATTCTGGCCTTGAGTTAATGGAGATTGGAAAGTCAGATAATGAACACTGGAGATTTAAGTGCTAGGTATGTTTGTTTTTACCGGTGTCAAAAGCCTGCACTTGTTTATACTGCCCTGTCACAATGCAGGATGGGTAATATATCAAAAGCTTAGCCTTCGATAAATCAAAGTTTTGTAGTGCTAAACCATTTGTTGTAAAGTGACGTAATTTGATAGATAAAAGGACTTCACTGCAGATACCAATTTGAGAAATGGCTCAAAGACAGGGGTCTTTAACACTTCTCCCAAAGCTTTGTCTCCGATTTAGTAAACCTATCTTTATATATTATACAGTCTCGGAAATATTAACCCACAACAAAATGGCGTCACGACAGGATACTGTCTGATCAGACGTGATCATTTAAGACAGTATCTGGAATCTGGTGTTAGAGACTGAAAAGAGAGTTGTACGGGCACGACGGGATAGTGTATAAAAAACGAGTAAACAGATAGCGGTAAGAGGCTGACTAACCAGTTTGAGTTGTCCCTTTAGTAAATAAGGTCGGTGCGGAAGGGAACTGATCACTCCAACCAAAAGCCAAAAACTCCGGTGGTAAGGAAACACGGTAGCTTTGTTGTGAAGACAAAGGGCCTCCACAGAGAAGTCGTGGCCGTGAGTATTACAGAAACAAAGGGAAACGTCCGAGACTGGCGAAGATGGAAGGTAAGGAAGGGAATGTAAAACGAGGGCTGCCCGGGTCATTAATTAATTCCTATAATTAATTGTAACTTGCGTAATTATGTAATCCCATAAAAAACTGATAGTGACTATCTTAAGTGACATATGGATCCAGAAATAAGCTTTGGTGAATGAAGAGAGATTTTTGTGAGTGTCTATTTTAAATTTTGAATGAAGAGAGTACTCGAGTAATTTTGACTGTGGAATGAATGAAAGCCTGTTTTAAGGTGGTGTGGTGTTGCTTGCCTGTTTAGCTCCACCCACTCTTTCCAAACAGAGTGAAATGTTTTTTCTAACACTTCGTAGTGTTGTTTAGTATGTGGGAAGTTTAAGAAACTGTGAACCTTATGTTATTATATTTTAAGTTAGAAACGAAGGTGTGGATATATTCGGATGATAAGTTACAGAGCTAGGAAATACACAAAGGATAGGTTTGTTGAGTAAAAGATAAAAATACATGGTCCCGGTAGTAAAAAAAACAATTTGATACGCTCACTTACTTGTCGAAAGAAAACATGCAATTGGGTTGAAAGACATAAATTTAGTCCAGGAATGAGATAAAGAATTCCTTTTAAAACGCTCCCATTTTCTTTTGTGTAAAACCTTGACATGAAAGCTTCTAGCTCAGTAAAAAAAAGAGTTTTCAATTTAGAAATACTTTCAGGGATCAGGTCAAACTCCTGGGCGAGTGGTGAGATCTCTGTGTAGGTGTAAAAGGGACTTTTGAAAAAGGCTAAAACTTTAAGCTTGAGCAGTTTAGAAAAGAAAAAGAAAAAGAAGGAAAAGGTATCTGCCAAGGGAACAGGAGGAGGGCATAAAAGGGGTATTTGCCATAATTGTGGAAAACCGGGCCATTTTGCCAGGGAATGCAAAGGGAAAGCCAGTGAAAAGCAATGTACGTATTGTGGTAAGAAAGGGCACCTGGAAGCGACATGCTATGGTAAAAATGGCTATCCTGATAGGCAAGGACCCTGACAGAACAGGAATACCAGAAGTGGCAGGTGTATAAAAGCTACACGGTGATGTCCGGCGGCTTCTGTACAAAGAAAAAAGGAGGGAAGGATATATGTGTCTGCACTAGTAGGGGGCCGACAATGTGAGATGCTAGTGGACATGGGAGCCTCAATATCCATTACCAATCCAGATGTATAGCCGCGCTAGATTGCGCAGCTCGGGCGGTAAAAATTTAGCGAGCCTGTAGTGATGACTGCAATCATCATTCTCCACGTTAAACACACATTGGTAGAAATGTTAAACACAGGAAAACTGAGAACCGTATCTAATATGAGACGGGCAAAGTGGGAAACAGTCTTCTTACCACCCAACAAAGCGGTAACCATAATTAGGGATATAGGAAACAACCCCGCAGAAGGTATGATGGGTGAAGGGGAACCCCACTTTTGTGAAGAGCTATGTGAGGATATAGAAGATGATAGAATAAAAGACGCCCCGCTTCAAACCGCAGAACAAACCTTGTTTGTGGACGGCTGATGAAAATACGTAGAGGGACTTCCTCGTACCGGATGGGCCGTAGTTAACCAGGATCTAGAGACAGTTGAATCAGGGCGAATTAATGGAGGGTCGTCAGCTCAAGTGACAGAACTGGTAGCCCACACCCGGGCACTGGAATTATCGGAAAATATGATTGTTAATATCTGTATGACCATAACTTAACAAATACCAGTTGATATCAGCTGTGAAAAAGATATTGGTTTAATAGAAAAAAAACACTCTCCATTGATAATGATTTTGAATTATTAAAATTAAGTCAGTGCCGCTGGGGCCCGAGACGAACAGATAAGTATTGAGAAACTACACCAGGACACTTCTGATGAGGAAATCGGTATGTGGACAAAGCAGGGCGCAACGCAAGGGAAGGATAACGTTTGGAGACAAAACGACAAGGTAACGGCGCCTGCATGCATACAGAATACCTTATTGGAGTTGTATCATGGCCTGTCCCATTCAACATGAGAGGCCATGACCGGGAGTCTTGGGAGAGATTGGTGATGGAAAGGGATAGAGTGAGTAGATATTGCCTAGTGGTTTTAGATCAATTTACCCAGTGGGTGGAAGCTTTCCCCACACCTGATTGCACTGCCTCAACAGTGGCAAGGATATTGACCGAGCAGGTGATTCCCCGATGGGGAGTCCCTCTTCAAATAGATTCCGACCAAGGCACCCACTTCACGGGAGAAATATGCTAGCTGATGTGCATCAAACAAGAATTCCACATCCCCTGCCACCCGCAGAGTTCTTGGATCGTAGAGTGCATGAACCGTAACCTTAAGAATGCCCTGGCAAAGGCCATGCAAATATCAGGAAAAACGTGGACAGAAGTATTACCCATTATATTGATGAAGTTAAGAGCCACGACAAACCGGACAACCGGATTAACTCCTTATGAACTATTGACAGGAAGGGCGATGCAATTACCAGAGAACATCATAACAGCGGGGGGACGATGTAGGCCCATTAAAAGACAAAATGAAACGGTATGTTTTGGAATTAAGTACTCAATTAAAAGGGATGCATAAATTAGTTAGGGACAATCAGGAAGGAAGAGACACGGAAGCAGAGCTTACAAAGCTCCCTGAATTCCCGTTGGCGGGAAGTCGCGTTATGGTAAGGGTCCTCCCGGGAAAACCGGGGTTTGCCCCAAAATGGATGGGACCATATGAGGTTATAATCAGCGGGGTCACTTGTGCCTGCATCGATGTTAAAGGGAACGGACAATGGAAGCATTGGACTCAGCTTAAGGTTTTTGAACCAGCTGTTTAGCGCAGGTATTAGTTGTTGTTGTTTGTCTATTTACAGATTGACAGTGACAGATTCTTCAAGCAAGCCATACGGCCATTTTGCCTTTGACTATTTGTTAATTATAGAATAATAAGATGAAACTATATATTGCGATCGGTGCGATTACCATAGTTCGTGTTAGGTCCGCCTGCTAGCTAGACCGAAACGAGAGTTACATGTGAATATCTTTTTGTACATGTCTTATGTTTATGCGCAAAATGAGTACTTTTCCAGTTGCTGGGTATGTTCGCACATACCCTGACATAGCAAAGGTGGCATCCCTTTGAGGTCAATCTCCCTTAACATTTCGGAAGTAGCAGAGTGGGTAATGCGACAAAACGGTACAGGGAAAGGAAATGATATTTGTAACCAGAGTGGGAATAAAGAAACGTGGAGATCGGGGGGTTACCTTTTGGATGCATTGAAGGATGGTACCAGCCGGAATACTATAGGTCGGTACGAACCCCGTTCCTGGTTTTGACCAACACCTCAGGAGTTGGAGGCCAACTGCTGACATTTGTTTCACCAGAAAACTGACCGGTGAGGAAACAGGTTTTGTATCAGCATACTTTAACCTCGCCAGGTGGAACATAATAGCCAGCGAAACAACAAACCAGGGGTTCTTTGAAATAGAGGAGTTGAAGAATCAGACAAATAGCCAGGACTGGGACCCTAAGATTAGGTGGCGACGGAGGCTGAGAGAGAGATTGGGATCGAATCTAACAGCATACAAAGATACTTATTTTGTGTGTGGGCATAAGACCTACCCCTGGTTGCTCAATATTAATCTGTGGTTTCTGTCAGTGTGCTAATATTCCAGAGGTCAGTTTGATCATTTAACAGTTCACAGTGCATCTCAGGCAGTGGATTATTATGTGCAGTTTGTCAATGATTGTGTTCATATTAATTTATGGTCTCTGTCAGAGAGCACATATCCTTGAGGGCACTGGGAAAGTTTTAAATTTTACAGGAAGTCTCTTGGTAATGATGTACATAGTGTGTCAGTGAATGTGTTAATATTAATATGTATCACTGGCCCCGTGGGGAGATCGACTTCTACAGGATATGAGGTGGGATTGAGTTATGATATTCGAAAATTTTCAGTTCCTCTCATCATTTAATAAATTTCACAATCAGAGTAAAGGGATATGTCACTACATTTGCCAATTACTCTTTGAACTTAGTTTGTTTCACAGCATAAATAACAGTGTTTGTGCAGCAACTCAGGAGCTGCAGCATGAATCCAATTTCTCGTACAAAGGCATGTAGATATATGGAGTCAAACCACAGCATGTATAGTCGCCACCATATAGAATAAACCATAAAGATTGACCATAAGATTATGATATTCCCCGAGATAACAATCAGTAAAATGATGGATTATCTGCGGCTTTCCATCTCTGTGTCTCTGGGACTCTCCCCACAGCTCTGAGCACGGAGTCTCCTGCGGGCTCTGCTGGCCACTACAATGTGTCTGACGGTGAGAGCATTGAGCAGCAAAATCACACCACATGGGACACATGGGGTGAGAATATATTGCAGCAACTCGATTGTTGCCCAGACCCGTGATTCGTGAACTTCATCTGATATTTCACAAAATCAGGGGATGTAATAATGTGATATATTCAATATTCTCCTCTTAACATAAAATACCAAGTGATATCCTTTAAGCAGCTTAGCACAGTCACTGTCCCCAGAACTACAGACTCCGTTTTCTCGATAGTTTTCAGCTTATGTGAGCATATGCCCACACATCGATCAAAGGTAAAAGTGACGGTGAACCAGACAGAACATTCTGTGACTGTAAACAGCAGGTCGGCGTGGATATTTCACACGGGGATGGATAACACAAAACGATACTGTCTCCAATAAGCATTCGGAATCTGCCTCAATATCAGGTCAAGTATAATAACCAGTAGATCCGCTGCTGTCATGGCCACGAGGTAGCGAGTGACACATTTGGAGAGACCGCATTTTCCCTGAGACAGGATCATAATCGTCATTATGTTAACTTTGATGAAGGGAAATAAACAGTGACATTATACATTAGGCTGGCAGCAAAAGCAGCAGTCTGTTCGAATTCGGGATGAAATCTGCAAATCATTAGCAAAGTAAATGATATAATCTAATTCCGTTACCTGTGGAGCTGAATAAAGGTTTTATTGTAAGAATGATCCCGAATACAGTATGGAATCAATAAATGAAATGGGGATAAATACAGCATGATGTGTTGATCAATAAGAGATAAAATGATGACCTATCTAAAGACCAACAGTCAAAAGCACAGCCCGATGTCCCAGGGACACATAGGACCAGAACCTGCAAGAAACAATTTTGTCGCAGGATCAGTCAACATTCGGAGCGGTGCAATTAATTTATGTGCCCCAGTGTAAGAGAGTGGGAAATCCTGCTTTTGTATTCCGGCTCCTGGTTAAAATATCCATTATATTTTGAACCGAAAATGTATGCAACATCAAAATACAGAAACTGCAGCCTTGACATGCAAGAATTATAGGCAACTGTATTTAAAATGTATGGATGTAAGTTAACAATGCTAAGTTAATGCATACAAGTACACTGCAGTTAAAAATATATGTATGATGTAAGAATTGTTTTGAAGTTTGAGCTGTATAATTGTTTTTAAATACACAAATACTATTTCGTTGAATGGCAGACTATTCAAATTATATTACAAACTGCATCAATAAAAATGGAATTGCAATATCACTGACTATATAATAACCAAATAAATTCATTTATCAGCATCGCAATCAGAAAATAATCCCACATGCAAAGTGGCACCGAATGATTTTCTAAAGCATCTGAACACAAATGGAACAGATTTATCATTACAATTTTACCCCTGTTGGTTTTCAATCCATGAAGGTATTATCAGATGTGAGAATATCAAAAGATTATTTTATCCTCACTATGTCAGCTACAATTATCAGGGACTATTTATCCTGAAGTACAGCAGGAGGCAATAGAGAATCAATCTGGTTCTCACTGTATAATCCACTGAACAGTATGAATATAGTACTCAATTGTAAATTAAAAACAAAGATAGCAAATAAATGTATATGACCTGACCGATTGAACATTTTGTGAGGAAGTAAAGTATCTTTGAAATCCAATTCTAACCATCAGAACGAGTGACACGAGTGCAGAAGAGTTGATCCTGACTGGAACGGAATGTTTAATGGATATTTCCGACATTAAACATGTGGATGTGATCTTGCAGTATTTGTTCTTGTAGCTATGTGTAAGTAACCATGCCGAGTATTAGGTGAAAACAACAGCAAAACAATGTGGATGCTGGAAATCGGAAATTAAAACAGAAAATGCTCGAAATACTCACCTGGTGAGGCAGCATCTATGGAGGGATAACCAGATTTAACGTTTCAGGTTTATGAACTTCCAAAAATAAGTAAGCTGTTTCCTAAACCAAGGCAACATTCTTCTGATTTTTACACATGATCATTGGAGATAGAATAAGTTAATTTGTTAAATAAAGAGTCTCGCTCAAAGCATTGTCTTGATTTGAAAAAAGAACATGTGAATGTTGGTAGCACCCTATCTAGAGAAGAGTGTGACTCAATGAAGAAAACAGTAATGCACTTAAACTTGATTTACAGAATTAATAGCTGGATAAAAAAATGTACCATAGTCACCAAAAGCACAAAGGATGTGTGAGTATGCTTATGCAGCAAGCTATGGATTTGCACAATGGTAGATTTTGAAGTAAAGCATACAATTATTAACTACATTACACGTAGTGCATAGCAAACATTATATTACAGTGTAACATTTTTTTAGAATTAATCACAACATCGATACTTACAAGGAACACCAACTGCACCGAGGAGGGGTTAGTAAATATTTTGTATCTCCTGAAACAATAGTTTCATCCGAATTTCTTCAAAGACATTTATAGCCAGCACTCTCTGACTCATGACACTGGCTTACACCAACACACACTGGCTTACACCAACGCACAAACAAACTAATATTCCTGCACCCACCAAAGGCAGTTTTTGAAATTTGAAATTTGAAATCCTGGACTGACAGCTCATCCCTTTTAAACAGAAACAGAATGATCCGGGACTGATAGAACACCATTTTAAACAGACAGAGAATGATTCCGGACAGACAGCACATCCCCTTAAAAGGGATATGGAAACATAGAAACGTAGAAAATAGGTGCAGGAGCAGGCCATTCAGCCCTTCTAGCCTGCACCGCCATTCAATGAGTTGATGGCTGAACATGAAATTTCAGTACCACCTTCCTGCTTTCTCGCCATACCCCTTGATCCCCCGAGTAGTAAGGACTTCATCTAACTCCCTTTTGAATATATTTAGTGAATTGGCCTCAACTACTTTCTGTGGTAGAGAATTCCACAGGTTCACCACTCTCTGGGTGAAGAAGTTTCTCCTCATCTCGGTCCTAAATGGCTTACCCCTTATCCTTAGACTGTGACCCCTGGTTCTGGACTTCCCCAACATTGGGAACATTCTTCCGCCATCTAAACTGTCTAAACCCGTCAGAATTTTAAACGTTTCTATATGGAAACAGAATGAATAAAAATAGATAATTATGCAAAACTCAGCAGTTCGTGCAGATGCTGTGGATGAAGAAACCGGTTTCACGTTCTGTCGGATAATCATTCAGATATTTTAGGAAAAAGTTAAAGACAACAGATATTTTCAACAAAAGTAGCGTCTGGAAAAAATAGCAGTGAAAATGGACAAAAAGGAACGTCTGTGATACAGTGGAATGCAGGAGTGATTAAATAATAAATGGTACAATGGAGAAAGGCAAAGTGGGTGGTAATCGGGCAATAATGTAACAAAGGATGGTCCAGAGGAGGTGTTTGTGGGAACAGCAGAACCATTAACAGACAAAGGGATCAGTGCTTATGGTCCGATATGTTGAACCTAATGCTAAGGACAGAAGACTATAACTATACTAAAATATAGGCCTTCAACGCCTTTTAATCAGACCAGGCAGCATGGCCACCCCGGATTGATTTCCTGTAGTTTGAATTCGGCAGCCAAGGGGCGAATACAAAAGCCAGTTTCTCACATCTTTTCTGCTGTAGAGAAACAGGACGCACTCATATTCACAGCAGAAACATATCGAAACTTTGAAAATAGGTGCAGGAGTCGGCCATTCGGCCCATCGAGCCTGCAACGCCATTCAATGAGTTCATGGCTACACATGCAACTAAATACCCCATTTCTGCTTTCTCGCCATACCCATTGACCCCCCCCCCCCCCTAGTAGTAAGGACTACATCTAACTCCTTTTTCAATATATTTAGTGAATTGGCTTCACCAACCTTCTGTGGTAGAGAATTCCACAGGTTCACGACTCCCTGGGTGAAGACGTTTCTCCTCATCTTGGTCCTAAATGGCTTACCCCTTATCCTTAGGCTGTGACCACTGATTCTGGACTTCCCCAAAATTGGGAACATTCTTCCTGCATCTACCCTGTCTAAATCCGTCAGAATTGTAAACGTTTCTATGAGATCTTTTCTCATTCGTCTGAACTCCAGTGAATACAAGCCCAGTTGATCCAGTCTTTCTTGATATGTCAGTACCGCCATCCCGGGAATCAGTCAGGTGAACCTTTGCTCCATTCCCTCAATAGCAAGCATGTCTTTCCTCAAGTGTGGAGAAAAAACTGTACACAATACTCGAGTTGTGGCCTCAACAAGGCCCTGTACAACTGCAGTAATACCTGCCTGCCCCGTACTCAAATCCGCACAAGATGAAGACCAACATGCCATTTTCTTTCTTAACTGCCTGTTGTACCTGCATGCCAAACTTAAATACTGAAGTACCATGCCACCAAGTTCTCGTTGCACCTCCACTTTTCCGAATCTGTCACCATTCAGATAATAGTCTGTCTCTCTGTTTTTACCACCAAAGTGGATAAGCTCACATTTATCCACATTATACTTCATCTGCCATGCATTTGCCTACTCACCTAACCTATCCAAGTCACTCCTCGCAGCTCACACTACCTAGTGTCATCTGCAAATTTTGGAGATACAACATTTAATCTCCTCGTCGAAATCATTAATATACATTGAAAACAGCTGGGGCCGCACCACAGAATCTTGCGGTACCCCACTAGTCACTGGCTGCCATTCTGTAAACTACACATTTAACCCTACTCTTTGCTTCCTGTTTGGCAACCAGGTATCAATCCACTTCAGCACGCTACCACCAATCACATGTGCTTTAACTTTGCACATGAATCTCTTGTGTGGGACCGTGTCGAAAGCCTACTGAATGTCAAAATACAACACATCAACTGGTTCTCCCTTGTACACTCTACTGGAAACATCCTCAAAAAATTCCAGAAGATTTGTCAAGCATGATTTCCCTTTCACAAATCCATGCTGATGGGGACCTATCATGTCACCTCTTTCCAAATGCGCTGCTATGATATCATTAATAATTGATTCCATCATTTTACCCACAACCGATGTCAGGCTGACTGGTCGATAATTCCTTTTTCTCTGTTTAAAATGTGGAGTTTCATTGGCCACCCTCCACTCCATAGGAACTGATCCAGAGTGTATGCAACTTTGGAAAATGACTATCAATGCATCCGCTATTTCCAAGGCCACCTCCATAAGTACACTGGGATGCTGACCATCAGGGCCTGGGGATTTATCGGCCTTCAATCCCATCAATTTCCCCAACACAATTTCCCGACGAGAAAGGATTTCCCTCAAATCCTCCTTCTGACTAGACCCTCTGACTGCTTTTATATCCACAAGGTTGTTTGTGTCCTCCTGAGTGAATACTGAAGCTAATAAATTGTTCAATTGGTCTGCCATTTCTTTGTTCCCAGTAATGACTTCCCCTGATTCTGACTGCAGGGGACCTACATTTGCCTTCACTAACCTTTTTCTCTTTACTTATCTATATAAGTTTTTGCAGTCCATTTTAATGTTCATTGCAAGCTTGCTCTCGTACTCTATTTTCCCTGCCCTAATCAAACCCTTTGTCCTCCTCTGCTCAGTTCTAAATTTCTCCCATTCGCCGGGTTCGGTGCAATTTCTGGCCAATTTGTATGCCACTTACTTGGCTTGAATACTATCCCTGATTTCCCTTGATAGCCACGGTTGAGCCACCTTCCCTTTTTTATTTTTACGCCAGAGAGGGATGTACAATTGTTATAATTCATCCATGCGGTCTCTAAATGTCTGCCATTGCCCATCCACTGTCAACCCCTGAAGCATCATTCGCCAATCTATCCGAGCCAATTCACGCCTCATACCTTCAAAGTTACCCTTCTTTAAGTTCTGGACCATGATCTCTGAATTCATTATTTCATTCTCAATCCTAAAGTGGAATTCCACTATATTATGGTCACTCTTCCCCAAGGGGCCTCGCACAACGAGATTGCTAATTAATTCTCTCTCATTACACAACACCCAGTCTAAGATGGCCTCCCCCCAAGTTTGTTCCTCGACATATTGGTCTCGAAAACCATCCCTTATGCACTCCAGGAAATCCTACTCCACCGTATTGTTTCCAGTTGGCTCGCCCAATTTCTATGCATATTAAAGTCACCCATGATAACTGCTGCACCTTTATTGCATGCACCTCTAATTTCCTGTTTGATGCCCTCCCCAACATCACTACTACTGTTTGGAGGTCTGTACACATCTCCCACTAGCGTTTTCTGCCTCTTGTTATTCCGTAGCTCCACCCATACCGATTCCACATCATCTAAGCTCATGTCTTTCCTTACAATTGCATTAATGTCCTCTTTATCCAGCAACGCCTCCCCACCTCCTTTTCCTTTCTGTCCATCCTTCCTAAATGTTGAATACCCTTGGATGTTGAGTTCCCAGCCTTGGTCACCCCGGAGCCATGACTTCGTAATGCCAATCACATCGTATCCGTTAACTGCTATCAGCACAGTTAATTTGTCCACGTTATTCCGAATATTTCTCGCATTGAGGCAAGCCGAGAGCCTTCAGGCTTGCCTTTTTAACACACTTAGACCCTTTAGAATTTTGCAGCGTAGTGGCCCTTTTTCTTTTTTGCCTTGTGTTTCTCTGCCCTTCACTTTTACTCATCTCCTTTCTGTCTTTTGCTTTTGTCTCCAATTTGATTCCCTCTGTCTCCCTGCATTGGTTCCCATCCGCCTGTCATTTAAGTTTAACTCCTCCCCAAAAGCACTAGCAAACACTCCTCCGAGGACATTGTTACCTATCCTGCCTAGGTGCAGACCGTCTGGTTTGTACTGGTCCCACCACCCCAAGAACCGGTTCCAATGCAGAGGTGGAGATTGACGCTGAATGTATGCTTATCACAATTGAGGTGAGTTCATGCGTGCAGAAATGAAGATATACTGCTCCATATTGGCCGGAACCAAGCACTGGTTTAGGTTCTCCAACGAGACACAGAGCCGAGCACCTCTGAGATACTTTAACTTTACTCAGTTGGGTGAGTTTTCCTTGCTCTGGGATTTGGACGCTGTGGGAACATCGGCGCAAAATCACACGTATTAACGTGAAATATTTATGTTTTCTCACAAGTCGACCGGCTATCAGAAGGAGACCTTTGATTAAAAGATGGCGGGGCTCATCCGGGATTTGGACTCGGGACCTCTCGCATTTCAATTGTAATAATCCCTACGGGAGAATCATAAACCTGGGCAAACGAGCCAGCGACAGTGAAGAGTGTAGCTCTCAGATTCTGAGAGGAGTGATAAAAGATATTCGGCCCATCGTGCTTGTGCTGACACTCAGAGATATATCTAATTAGTCCTCCTCTCCATAGTCCAACTAATGTTATCCCTTTGATTAATATATTATCAATTTGAGACATGACATGAGCAAAGAGCAGCTGCCTTGTCATTATAGGAGAATTTTTCAATGAGGTTAAATATGATTGAAAAACGACCAGAGGTGTAAAATGAGCTACACAATATCGACGAGAACGGGATTCGAACCCATGTGTGCAGATCACAATGTAATAGGAGTCTATCTGGACTCTGGGAAGGTGCCACCGGATTGGAAAGCAGCTAATGTAACGCCTCTGTTTAATAAAGAGGGCGGACAAAAGGCAGGAAACTATCGGCCGATTAGTTTAACATGTGTCGTGGGGAAAATGCTTGAAGCTAACATGAAGGAAGAATTAGGGGGCATCTAGATAGGAATAGTGCAAACAAGCAGACGCAACATTGATTCATGAAGGGGAAATCATGTGTAACTAATTTACTGAAATTCTTTGAGCAGATAACGAGCATGGTGGATTAAGATGTACCGATGGATGTGGTGTATTTAGATTTCCAAAAGGCATTCGATAAGGTGCCACACAAAAGGTTACTGCAGAAGATAAAGGTAAGCAGAGTCAGTGGAAATGTATTAGTATGCATCGAGAATTAGCTGGCAAACAGGAAGCAGAGAGTCGGGATAAATGGATCCTTTTCAGGTAGGAAATCGGTGGTTAGTGGTTTGCCACAAGGATCAATGCTGGGACCACAACTGTTTACAATATACACAGATGACCTGGAAGAGGGGACAGCGTGTAGTATTACAAAATTTGCAGATGACACAAAGATTAGTGGGAAAGCAGTTTGTGTAGAGGACACAGAGCGGCTGAAAAGAGATTGAGATATGGTTAAGCGAACGGGATAAGGTTTGGCAGATGGAATACAATGTCGGAAAATGTGACGACATCCACCTTTGAACAAAACAGTAAAAGGGAATATTATTTGAATGGGGAGAAATTACAACATGCTGCGGTGCAGAGGGACCTAGGGTCCTTTTGCATGAATCCGAAAAAGTTAGTTTGCAGGTGCAGCAAGTAATCAGGAAGGCGAATGGAATGTTGGCCTTCATTGCGAGAGGGATGGAGTACAAAAGCAGGGAGGTCCTGCTGCAAGTGTACAGGGTATTGCTGAGGCCGCATCTGGAGTACTGCGTGCAGTTTAGATCATCTTACTTAAGGAAGGATATACTAGCTTTGGAAGGGGTACAGAGACGATTCACTAGGCTGATTCTGGAGATGAGGGGGTTACCTTATGATGATAGATTGAGTAGGCTGGGCCTTTACTCGTTGGAGTTCAGAAGGGTAAGGGGTGATCTTATAGAAACATTTAAAATAACGAAGAGGATAGACAGGATAGAGGCAGAGAGGTTGTTTCCACTGGTCGGGGAATCTGGAACTAGGGGGCACAGCCTCAAAATACGGGGGAGACAATTTAAAACCGAGTTGAGAATGAATTTATTCTCCCAGAGGGTTGTGAATCTGTGGAAATCCCTGCCCAAGGAAGCAGTTGAGGCTAGCTCATTGAACATATTCAAATCACAGATAGATAGGTTTTTAACCAATAAGGGAATTTAGGGATATGGGGAGCGGGCGGGTAAGTGGAACTGAGTCCACGGCCAGATAAGTCATGATCTTGTTGAATGGCGGAGCAGGCTCGAGGGGCTAGATGGCCTACTCCTGTTCCTAATTCTTATGTTCTTATGTTCTTATTATCGTCTTAACCTCTCAGCCACCTCGTCTCTTAGTTATAGCAACGTCAGCCGTTCAATCTTCTGCTTTTTGCATCCAAACAGAAATAAAATACAAGAAAGTCCTCTTCACAGCTTGTTCAGCCCGTGCAACCAGATCGACAATGAAGAAAACGTGCCATTAGATTCTTAAAGCAAACAGCCTTCCTTCACTTCAGCCATGTCTTGTCTTGTCTTGTCATGTTTTGATTTGATTTTGAAAATAAGGTGGGTAAGGTCATCATGTCACAAAGCCCACACGGAAGCCCCAGCTGAAATCAATATTTTTCTAACTTGGTTTTTTTTGCATTTTTTTCACATGTGGAATAGCAAGATCCCACAGCAGATTCTTCTCCTGTAAGATATTCCACGAAGGAGTGTTCAGTCAAATCGGCATTGCTTCAATTCCATGTAATGCCCTTTTTCACACATTATATTAAATTCCAAACAAGATCACACAACACGTTTGCAATCGCTCGCTCTCTCTCTTACACAACTCACCAACAAACTTAAATACCCTGACACTCCAAAGACAGTTTTTTAAATTTGAAAGTTGAAATCTGGCACCGACAGCAAATCCCTTTGGAAACAGACTCAGATTTATCCTGGACTGAGAGCAAATCTGTTTAGACCGACATAGAATGATTCAGGACCTCTCGCATTTCCACTGTGAAAATCTCAAAGAGAGAACCACAACCTTCGACCAACGAGCCGCTGACAGCCATGTGCACAACCGATTATATATTAAAACGGCATATTCTGACGGTAGTGAAGAAAGCTATTCGGCCCAATGTGGCTGTGCTGTGTCTCTGAGAGAGCGATCAAATTAGTCCCCCTCTCCATAGTCCTACGAATAACAACATAAGAACATAGATTTTCCCTTCGATGAATATATTGGTCCTGATGTCACTGTGCTAGGCTTCCCCCAGGCGCTCGGCTGAAAATAGGAACAACGTTCCACAGCTACCTTTTGCTCCTGCGCCCTCCACGTCTGAGGCCTTCTCTTCCCGCGCTTCGCAGCGCATTCAGGTCTTCCAGTTTGGGAGGGAGAAGCTGGTTTCACGTGGCTCCGGAAAGCCAATGAAGGTGTAGTATTATCATTCACATTAATAGCATCTCCATAAGTAGGGGTTCACATTACGAATGAGAACGCCCCATCACCAAAACATATATACAAATTAAAAAAACAACATCTCACGTATTTATTATTAACTTAAATGAAAGTTGACAAATATGTTAGAAAAACATATACTTTTCGGATTTTTAAAAAAGTTTGGTATTTAGAGTTTAAAATAAACCTATCATAGTGGACAGGGTTTTTAACATAAAAATGTTATTACATTTTATTTTTATAGGTTTTTTTATTTTTAATATGTTTTAAAACTCTTACAATGATAAAAGCAGTCAATGCCCCTGCTTTTCCCAGGTGCAAGAAATTTAAGGACATTCGCTGGGCAATAGATGGGCAAATAGCGCATACTCACCCATGCAAATATTCTTTTCCTGAAGAAGCGTTGGATCTATCAAGCAAGAATTTGATATTGGAAATGCTGGTTTTCAGTGCATGCGCCTCCCACGCCAAAGAAGGGCTTTTATGGGTCCTTGCCGGTTCTGTATGTATTAAGTACAGTCCCAGTGCGGCCGGAATTACAGGCCCTATATAAATTTGAGACATGACATGACAAAAGTGCAGCATCCTTGACAGTAAAAGGCAAATTTGGCCATGAGATTTCAGGTGATTGACAAAACAACAGAAGGATTCCTACGATTCCTACTAATAAGGACGAGTATGGGATTTGGAATCACGCATGCAGATCACAATGGATTAGCAGTTATTCACCTTAAACTCTGGCCATCTCGTCCTCCGTTTGCATCAACGTTAGGCATGCAATTTCCTGCTTTTTGCATCCAAACAGAAATATTCTGCAAGAATGTCCACTTCACCGCTTGTCTTGCCTATGCAACCAGATCTACAATGTTGAAAGTGTGCCATCAGCTTCTTAAAGCAAAAGGCTTTCCATTACTTCAGGTGAGTGGCTGTACACACGTGGAATTATGTACACCAGATACAGCAGACGCAGGAGCTGCTGAAACAGTGGAGTTAGGAAATTCATAAAAAATATGAATTGGGATAGGGCAGCAGAAACAGTGTAATTAGGAGTTCTGTAAAAACGGGAATTAGGATTTCCGGAAAAAGGGGAATTAGGAGCTCCAAAACCAGCAGCATTGGTTGATCTCCAGAAAGAGCGGAATGAGAGTACCCTAGAATGAGGGTAAATAGGATCAAGAAACAGTTGCATTAGGATCTCCAGAAACACTGGGAACGAGGATCAACAGAAACAAGGGAATTAGGACCTCCAGGTATGGGGGAATTATGAAAGTCCACCAGAAATAGGCGAATTAGGAGACAGTTACAGAAACCTGAAAATGAGTAGAGAGCTACATAAACAGGGAAATTACTAGAGAGCTCCAGACACAGTGGAATTCTTAGCTCCAAATATTGGGGAGTTAGGAGAGGGCATCATAAACAGGGAAAGTAGGAGCGTCAGAAATAGGGTAATTAGGAACAGGAAAATTAAGAGCTCCAGCTCTTTACCTTGTATAGCAGGGAAATTAGGAGCACCAGAAAAGGAGAGTTAGCAGTTAAAGGAAGAGATGAATTAGGATCATCTGGAACAGGGGAATAATAGCTCCAGTGACAGGGGCATTAGTTACTCCAAAACAGGGGACAAAGAACCTACAGAAACAGTAGAACGAGGAGCTGCCGAACGAGTGGAATTGCAGCGTCAGAAAGATGGTAATCTGGAGTTCCTGACACAGGGAAATTAGGAGTTCCTGAAACTGGGAAATTAGAAGCTGCTGAATCAAGGCAATGAGGAGTCCAAGAAAATTGAGAATTCGGAGCTGCAAAAATAGGAGCATAAGGAGCTCGAAACAATGGAATTAGGAGCTCCTGAAGCAGAGGGATAAGGAGCTCATGAAACAGGGGAATTAGGAATTCTTGAATCAGAGGGATAAGAAGCTCCTGAAACAGAGGGGTAAGGAGCTCCTAAAACATGGGGAATTCAGAGCTCTGGGTACAGGGAAATTAGGAGTTGCAGAAACAGGGGCATTTGGTGTTCAAAAGGCAGGTGAATTATTACTACCAAACACAGGGTGATTTGGAAAGATTTCAGTACTTGCACCCTTAATTATCATTGTCAGGATCAGTTTCTAAGTACAATGTACTCTGATCCATCTTTCTTAGGTCCAATGTGAAACAATTGACACTTCGCCACAGGGACCTATTTTCGCAAACACTTAATAAACGTTTCCTTGCAGCTTTATGTTCCACGACACTATTTACAATGCCAGTTACATTGTTATTCACTAAGATTGGACGAGAGAGTGGAACTGGAAAGAGTCTCCCCGTTTGTTTTTCTTTCTCTGTCTCCTCACGTCTGTCTTTCTTTCTGTCTCCCCATCTGTTTCCAACACTCTCTCGCACAACCTATCACTCCGCCATCGTTCTCACGACTTGTGTAACACCCGTCTGTCTTTCTCTGTGTCCCTCCCGCCTTTCTCTCCGTCTGACTCCCCATGTCTTTTCCTTTCCTCTGCTGTTATCTCGATTTTTGTCTCCCCTCTGTGCCCATCAGTCTCTCCACCTCCATTCCTCTCCCGTCTGTCCCTCCAGTCTGTCCCTTGTTGTTCTCCGTCCGTCTGGCCCCGCAGTCTGTCAACATATTTCTCTCACTGTCTGTCTCTGTCGCAACCTCCCTTTCTCCATCCTGTTTAAGTTCCCCGTTTGTCACCCTCTCCGTCTCCCTAATCTGGCTCTCTCTCTCCCTAACTTTCCTGTGTCTGTCTGATCCGTCTGTTCTATTTCTGTCTTTCCCGTTTCCCTCTGCTGTATCTCTCTCCCCTTCTACATCCTCCCGCCTGTCTCCTTTTACATTTGCAGGCGGACTATCTCCACCACACGGTCTGTCGCTCTCTCTCTATCACCTCCTGTAGGTCTCTCCCTCTCTCTCTGTCCCCCCGTCTCTATCCCCTTCCTATCTCTCGCTTGTCTTTCTCACACTCTCTCTGTTGCCCCCTCTGGCTCATTAGTTTGCCTGCTCCCGTCTGGCACCGTCTCTGCCTTTGTGTTTGTAACATATCATCTATCGACCGCAGCCTGTCGCAATCCGCCATTCTCCAGTCAATCTCTATCCCACCACACCCAATTTGTTGTTCTCTCTCTCTCTGTCTCTCGCTCTCCCAGCTCTTTTTCTTTGTCTACCAAGTCGTTTTCTCCCTGTCTCTCCGTGTCTGTTTTCTCTGTACTCAGACCTGCATCAAACCCGTCTATCTCCGTCTATCCACAGCTGTGTCCACATCTCTTACTCTCTCTGTCACCGCCAATTTTTTACCTCTCTTTGCCTATCCGATCTGTCTGTCTCTCTCTGTGCCTCCTCCTTCTCGTTCTCTCCCTCTTTCTCCCCACGTCTGTCTCCCTGCTGCCTCTTCATATCTCTCACTCTGTTTGACCCATCGATTACCCCACCATCTGCCTCTGTCTTTATATCTCTCTCTGACGGTATCTTTCCCTGTTTCCAACGTGTTTTTTTTAAATTAATTCAGAAATGTGGGCGCCGCTAGCTAGGACTTTCTTCCTTTATTGCCGTTCTGAAACTGCCACGGGGAAGGATGGTGGTGAGCCGACTATTTGAACCGCTGCAGTCCGTGTGTGAAGGGTCTTCCGCAGTGCTGACATTTCCCCAGCCTGTCTCCGTCATTCTATCTCTCTCCCCACTCTCCTATCCGTATCTGACTCTCACTCTGATTCCCCGTGTGTCTCTCTCATTCTGCCCCCTCTATGTCTTTCTGGTTATGTGTCTCCTGTATGCCTCTCTCTCTGTCTTTGTCTCCTCATCTGTCTGCTGTTGCTGTCTCCGCCATCTGTGTCCTTCACCGTCTCCCCCTGTCTGCCTCGATTCTTTCACCCAACTCTCTATTTATCTGTCTCGTACACATCTGTCTCACCCCATCTCTCGCACTCTCACTGCCTCACCCTACTGTCTGTCTCTCTCTCTATCTCTATCTCTATCTCAGACCAGTGTATTATATTTCTGGCTAACCCCCGCCTGCCTCCTCTGTCGATCAATTACTGTCCCCTTCCACCATTGACACCCGTGGGCCCCTGTCTATTACTCTCTGTCTGCCCTCTGTCAGTTATCCCCATCTGCCTCTCCTGTCTGCGTTTCACTGCCCCCTTCCATTATTCTCCCCCGTCTGCCTCCTCCCTTCTGCCTTCCACGTCTATCTCTCTCTTTGACACCCATCATATCTCGCCTCCCCCCAGTTTGTCTCCTTTCGTTTCTCACCCTGTCGGTCAATCTTGCCGCCCCTCCCCTCAGTATTATCGCTCTCTATATCCCCCATCATAATTAACTCACTCTGTCTGCCCTTCCCCTAGGCTGTCGCTCTCTCTCTCTCTCTGTCAAAAACTGTCTGTCTTGCTCTCTGTCTCTCCGAACTGTCTCCTCTCCATCACAACCCCCTGCCTGTCTGTCTCTCTCTGTGACATGCACACAACTATCTCCCCCTGCCTGTGTACCTCTCTGTCACCTTTACCAGGCAGAAAATTTTGAAGGAGATCTTTTGGGCAAGAGTTGGGAAAATAGCGCAAATCTCCGACCACAAAGACCCTTCTCTCGGGGATGTATTGGATAGGTCAAAAATCATTTTGACTGTTCAAGTGCCAGTTTTCGACGCATGCGCATCGTGCTCTGAGAAGCGCACTTGGGGGCCCTCGACGGGTGCGTGCTGACATCGTACTGTGGGACTGGGCTGTGAACCCTTTTGGACTGGAGTGTGATCCCTGTGGGATTTGTCTGTGATACCTGTGGGACTGGACTGCGAGCCCTGTGGGAATGGAATGTGATCTCTGCGGAACTGGACTGTGATCCCTGTGGGACAGGACTGTGATCGCAGTGGGACAGCAATGTGACCCCTGTGGGGCTTGACTGTGGACCCTGTTGGACTAGATTGTGATCCCTGTGGGACTGGACAATGATCCCTGTGGGACTGGCCTGTGACCCCTGTGTGACTGCAATGTGACCCCTGTGGGACTGGACGGCAATCCATATGGGACTGGAATGTGAACCCCGTGGCACAAAACTGTGATCCCGATGGACTGGACAGTGACCCCTGAGGGACAGGACTGTGACCCCTGAGGGACAGGGCACAGATCCCTGTGGGACTGGAATATGATCGACTGTGTTCCCAGTGGGATTGGATTGTGATCGCTGTGGGACTGGACTGTGATACCAGTGGGACTGGACTGTGACCCCTGTGGGACTGGACTGTGATCCCAGTGGGACAGAAAAGTGACCCTTGTGGGAAAGCACTGTGAACTCTGTGGGAGTGGACTGTGATCGACTGTGAGCCCTGTGGGACAGGACTCTGATCCCTGTGGGGCTGCACTTTGACCACTGTGAGCCTGGACTGTGACCCCTGTGGGACTGGACTGTGATCCCTATGGGACTGGACGTTGATCCCTGTGGGACAGGACTCTGATCCCTGTGGGACTGGAATGTGATCCCTGTGGGACTGGACTGTGATCACTGTGGGACAGGACTCAGATGCCTTTGGGACTGGACTATGATCCCTGTGGACTGGACCGTGATCCCTGTGGGATTTTACTGTTTGCCCTGTGGGACTGCTCTATGATCCCTGTCGGACTGGACTGTGATCCCTGTGGGACTGGGCTGTGAACCCTGTGGGACTGGACTGTGGACCCTGTTGGACTAGATTGTGATTCCTGTGGGACTGGACAATGATCCCTGTGGGACTGGACAGTGATCCCTGTGGGACTGCAATGTGACCCCTGTGGGACAGGACTGCAATCCATATGGGACTGGATTGTGAACCTTGTGGGACAGGACTGCAATCCATGTGGGACTGGAATGTGATCCCTGTGGGACAAAACTGTGAACCCTATGGACTGGACCGTGATCCCTGAGGGACAGGACTGTGACCCCTGAGGGACAGGACTCTGATCCCTGTGGGACTGGAATATGATCGACTGTGATCCCAGTGGGATTGGATTGTGATCGCTGTGGGACTGGACTGTGATCACTGTGGGACTACACTGTGAACCCTGAGGGACTCTACTGTGACACATGTGGGAATGACTATGACCCCTTTTGGACTGTACTGTAACCCCTGTGGGACTTGACTGTGATCCCTGTGGGACTGGACTGTGATCACTGTGCGATTGTACTGTGAACCCTGAGGGACTGGACCATGACCCTGTGGGACTCGACTGTGATCCCTGTGGGACTGGATTGTGATAACTGTGGCACTAGACTGTGAACGCTGAGGGACTGGACTGTGACCCCTGTGGGACTGGAATATGTGCCCTGTGGGACTGGACCGTGACCATGTGGGAGAGCGCTGTAATTCCTGTGGGACTCGACTGTAATCCCTGTGGAACTGGACAGTGATCCCTGTAAAACTGGACTGAGTCCCCTGTTGGACTGGACTGTGACGCCGGTGGGAATTGACTGTGATCCCAGTGGGTCTGGAATGTGAACCTGAAGGACAGGACTGTGATCCCTGTGGTACAGGACTGTTGATCCCTGTAAAACTGGACTGAGTCCCCTGTTGGACTGGACTGTGACGCCGGTGGAACTTGACTGTGACCACTGTGGGACTGGATTGTGAACCCTGTGGGAATTGACTGTGATCCCAGTGGGTCTGGAATGTGAACCTGAAGGACAGGACTGTGATCCCTATGGGACAGGACTGTTGATCCCTGTGAATCTGGACTGTTATCCCTGTGGGACTGGACTCTGACCCCTGTGGGCCAGAAATGTGATCCCTGTTGACTGGACTGTGATCCCTGTCGAATTGTACTGTGAGCCCTGTGGGGTTGGTCTATGATCCCTGTGGGACTGCACTGTGATACCCGAGGAATTGGACTGCGAGCCCTGTGGGACAGGACTGTGACCCCTGTGGGACTGGACGATGATCCCTGTGGGACTGGACTGTGACCCCTGTGGGAGTGGACTGTGCTGTATATGGGATTGGACTCTGTTACCTGAAGGACTGGACTGAAACCCTATAGGACTGCACTGTGATCCCTGTGGGACAAGACTGCAATCCCTGTGGAAGTGGTCTCTGACCCCTGTGGGACTGGACTGTGATCCGTGTGGACCTGGACAGTGATCTCTGTGGGACTCGACTGTAATCCATCTGGAACTGGACTGTGATCCCTGTGAAACTTGAGTGAGTCCACTGTTCCGCTGGACTTTGACCTCTGCGGGACTGGACTGTGACCCCTGTGGGACTTGACTGTGATCCCTGTGGGACTGGACTGTGATCGCTAGGGGACTGGACTGTGACGCCTGTGGGACTGGGCTGTGACCCCCTTTTGACTGGAGTGTGATCCCTGTGGGATAGGACTATGATCCCTGTGGGACTGGACTGAGATCCCTGCGGGACTGGACTGTGATCGACTGTGATCCCTGTGGGATTCGATTGTGACTCCTGTGGGACTAGACTGTGATCCCTGTGGGACTGGATTGTTATCACTGTGGGACTGAACAGTGATCGCTGTGGGACTGGACTGTGACCCCTGTGGGACAGAATGTGATCGCTGTCGGATTGGATTGTGATCCCTGCGGGACAGAATTATGACCCCTATGGAACTGGACTGTGACCCCTGTGGTTCTGGACGGTGACCCCTGTTGGACTGGACTGTGATGCCAGTGGGACTGGACTGTGATCCGTGTGTGACTGGAATTTGATCACTATGGGATTGGACTGCGAGCTTTGTGGGACAGGAATGTGGTCCCTGTGGGACTAGACTGTGACCCCTGTGGGACTGGACTGTAACCTCTGTGGGACGTGTCAGTGACCCCTTTGGCACTGGATTGTGAAACCTGTGGGACAGAACTGTGATCCCGGTGGGACAGGACTGTGCTCCCTGAGGGAATGAACTTTGATCCCTGTGGAAGGTTCTGTGACCTCTGTGAGCCTCGACTGTGATCCCTATGGGACTAGACTGTGATCCCTTAAAAAGCGGACTGTGATCCCTGTGGGACTGGACTGTGATCCCTGTGGAGTGGTCTGTGACCCCTGTGCGACTGGACTGTAACCCCTGTGGGAATGTACTGTGATCCCTGTGGGACTGGACTATGATCCCTGTGGACTGGTCTGTGACCCCTGTGAGCCTGGACTGTGATCCCTGTGGAACTAGACTGTCATCCCTTAAACACCGGACTGTGACCCCTGTGGGACTGGACTGTTATCCCTGTGGAATGGTCTGTGACCCCTGTGCGACTGGACTGTGACCCCTGTGGGAATGTACTGTGATCCCTGTGGAACTGAACTATGATCCCTGTGGGACTGGACTGTGACCCCTGTGGAACTGGATGTGATCTCTGTGGGACTGGACTGTGATCCCTGTGGGACTGGACTGTGACCCCTGTGGGAGTGGACTGTGATCCCTGTGGCACTGGACTGTGATCCCTGTGGGACTGGACTTAGAAACATAGAAACATGGAAAATAGGTGCAGGAGCAGGACATTCAGCCCTTCTAGCCTGCACCGCCATTCAATGAGTTCATGGCTGAACATGAAACTTCAGTACCCCCTTCCTGCTTTCACGCCATACCCCTTGATCCCCCGAGTAGCAAGGACTTCATCTAACTCCCTTTTGAATATATTTAGAGAATTGGCCTCAACTACTTTCTGTGGTAGAGCATTCCACAGGTTCACCACTCTCTGGTTGAAGAAGTTTCTCCTTATCTCGGTCCTAAATGCCTTACCCCTTATCCTGAGACTGTGACCCCTGGTTCTGTACTTCCCCAACATTGGGAAGATTCTTCCTGCATCCAACCTGTCAAAACCCGTCAGAATTTTAAACGTTTCTATGAGGTCCCCTCTCACTCTTCTGGACTCCAGTGAATACAAGCCCAGTTGATCCAGTCTTTCTTGATAGGTCAGTCCCACCATCCCGGGAATCAGTCTGGTGATTCTTCGCTGCACTCCCTCAATAACAAGAATGTCCTTCCTCAAGTTAGGAGACCAAAACTGTACACAATACTCCAGGTGTAGCCTCACCAAGGCCCTGTACAACTGTAGCAACACCTCCCTGCCCCTGTACTCAAATCCCCTCGCTATGAAGGCCAACATGCCATTTGCTTTCTTAACCGCCTGCTGTGCCTGCATGCCAACCTTCAATGACTGATGTACCATGACACCCAGGTCTCGTTGCATCTTCCCTTGTCCTAATCTTTCACCATTCAGATAATAGTTTGTCTCTCTGTTTTTACCACCAAAGTGGATAACCTCACATTTATCCACATTATACTTCATCTGCCACGCATTTGCCCACTCACCTAACCTATCCAAGTCACTCTGCAGCCTCATAGCATCCTCCTCGTAGCTCACACTGCCACCCAATTTAGTGTCATCCGCAAATTTGGAGATAATACATTCAATCCCCTCGTCTAAATCATTAATGTACAATGTAAACAACTGGGGCCCCAGCACAGAACCTTGCGATACCCCACTAGTCACTGCCTGCCATTCCGAAAAGTACCCATGTACTCCTACTCTTTGCTTCATGTCTGACAACCAGTTCTCAATCCACGTCAGCACACTGCCCCCAATCCCATGTGCTTTAATTTTGCACATTAATCTCCTGTGTGGGACCTTGTCGAAAGGCTTCTGAAAGTCCAAATATAAAACATGAACTGGTACTCCTTTGTCCACTTTATTGGAAACATCCTCAAAAAATTCCAGAAGATTTGTCAAGCATGATCTCCCTTTCACAAATCCATGCTGATTTGGACCTATCATGTCACCATTTTCCAAATGCGCTGCTATGATATCCTTAATAATTGATTCCATCATTTTACCCACGACTGAGGTCAGGCTGACCGGTCTATAATTCCCTGCTTTCTCTCTCCCTCCTTTTTTAAAAAGTGGTGTTACATTGGCTACCCTCCACTCGATAGGAACTGATCCAGAGTCAATGGAATGTTGGTAAATGACTGTCAATGCATCTGCTATTTCCAAGGCCACCTCCTTAATTACTCTGGGATGCAGTCCATCAGGCCCTGGGGATTTATCGGCCTTCAATCCCTTCAATTTCCCCAACACAATTTCCCGACTAATAAAGATTTCCCTCAGTTCCTCCTCCTTACTCGACCCTCTGACCACTTTTATATCCGGAAGGTTGTTTGTGTCCTCCTTAGTGAATACTGAACCAAAGTACTTGTTCAATTGGTCTGCCATTTCTTTATTCCCCGTTATGACTTCGTCTGATTCTGACTGCAGGGCACCTACGTTTGTCTTTACTAACCTTTTTCTCTTTACATACCTTTAGCAACCTTTGCAATCCGCCTTAATGTTCCCTGCAAGCTTCTTCTCGTACTCCATTTTCCCTGCCCTAATCAAACCCTTTGTCCTCCTCTGCTAAGTTCTAAATTTCTCCCAGTCCCCAGGTTCGCTGCTATTTCTGGCCAATTTGTATGCCATTTCCTTGGCTTTAATACTATCCCTGATTTCCCTAGATAGCCACGGTTGAGCCACCTTCCCTTTTTTATTTGTACGCCAGACAGGAATGTACAATTGTTGTAATTCATCCATGCGGTCTCTAAATGTCTGCCATTGCCCATCCACAGTCAACACCTTAAGTATCATTAGCCAATCTATCTTAGCCAGTTCATGCCTCATACCTTCAAAGTTAACCTTCTTTAAGTTCTGGACCATGGTCTCTGAATTAACTGTTTCTTTCTCCATCCTAATGCAAAATTCCACCATATTTTGGTCACTATTCCCCAAGGGGCCTCGCACAATGAGATAGCTAATTAATCCTCTCTCATTACACAACACCCAGTCTAATACGGCCTCCCCGCTAGTTGGTTCCTCGACATATTGGTCTAGAAAACAATCCCTTATGCACTCCAGGAAATCCTCCTCCACCGTATTGCTTCCATTGTGGCAGGCCCAAACTATGTGCATATTAAAGTCACCCATTATAACTGTTGCACCTTTATTGCATGCACTCCTAATTTCATGTTTGATGCCCTCCCCAACATCACTACTACTGTTTGGAGGTCTGTACACAACTCCCACTAACGATTTTTGCCCTTTAGTGTTCTGCAGCTCTACCCATATAGATTCCACATCATCGAAGCTAATGTCTTTCCTAACTATTGCATTAATCTCCTCTTTAACCAGCAATGCTACCCCAACTCCTTTTCCTTTTTTTCTATCCTTCTTGAATGTTGAATACACCTGGATGTTGAGTTCCCAGCCCTGATCATCCTGGAGCCACGTCTCCGTAATCCCAATCACATCATATTTGTTAAGATCTATTTGCACAGTTAATTCATTCACCTTATTACGGATACTCCTTTCATTAAGACACAAAGCCTTCAGGCTTGCTTTTTTCACACCCTTTGTCCTTTTAGAATTTTGCTGTACAGTGGCACTTTTTGTTCTTTGCCTTGGGTTTCCCTGCCCTCCACTTTTCCTCATCTCCTTTCTGTCTTTTGATTTTGCCTCATTTTTGTCTCCCTCTGTCTCCCTGCATAGGTTCCCATCCCCCTGCAATATTAGTTTAACTCCTCCCCAACAGCACTAGCAAACGCTCCCCCTAGGACATTGGTTCCGGATCTGCCCAGGTGCAGACCGTCCGGTTTGTACTGGTCCCACCTCCTCCACAACCGGTTCCAATTCCCCAAGAATTTGAATCCCTCCCTGCTGCACCACTACTCAAGCCATGTATTCATCTGCGCTATCCTGCGATTCCTACTCTGACTAGCACGTGGCACTGGTTGCAATCCCGAGATTACTACTTTTGAGGTCCTACTTTTTAATTTAGCTCCTAGCTCCTTAAATTCTTTTCGTAGGACCTCATCCTTTTTTTTACCTATGTCGTTTTTACCTATGGACTGTGACCCCTGTGGGACTGGACTTTGAACCCTGTGGGACTAGACAGTGAACCTTGTGGGACTGAACTGTGGCCCCTGTGGGACTGGACTGTGACCCCTGTGGAACTGGACCATGATCCCTGGGACAGTACTGTGACCTCTGTGGGACTGGACTGTGATCCCTGTGGGACTGGACTGTGACACCTGTGGGACTGGACTGTGATCCCTGTGGGACTGGACTGTGACTCCTGTGGGCCTGGTCTGTGAACCCTGTGGGACTAGACAGTGAACCTTGTGGGACTGAACTGTGGCCCCTGTGGGACTGGATTGTGACCCCTGTGGAACTGGACCGTGATCCCTGGGACAGGACTGTGACCTCTGTGGGACTTGACAATGAACTATATGAGACAGGACTGTGATCCCTGTGGGACTGGAATGTGAGCACTGTGGGACAGGAGGTGATCTCTGTGGGACTGGACTGCGATCCCTGTGGGACTCGACTGCGATCCCTGTGGGACCGGACTCTGAGCCCTGTGGGACTGGACAGCGATCCCTGTGGGACTCGACTGTGATCCCTGTGGGACTGGACTGTGATGCCAGAAGGACAGAAATTTTATCCATATGCGACTGGACTGTGATCCCTGTGGGACTGGACTTTGATTCCAGTGGGACAGATATGTGACCCCTGTGGAACTGGGTTGAAATCCAGTGAGACTGCATTGTGAATTCTGTGTGACTGAGCTGTGATACATGTGGGAATGGACTGTGATCCCTGTGGGACTGGACAGTGATCCCAGTGGGAACAAAATGTGACCCCTGTGGGACTGGACTGTGAGTCATGTGGCACTGGACTGTGATCTCTGTGGGACTGGACGATAATCCCTGAGTGGCAGAAATGTGACCTCTGTGGGACTGGACTGTGACCTCTGCATGTCTGGACTGTGAACCCTCTGGGACTGCAGATTGATCCCTGTGGGTTAGGACTGTGATCCCTGTGGGCCTGCACATTTAACCCTGTGGGACAGGACTGTGAGCCCTGTGGGACGGGAAAGTGATCCTTGTGGGACAGGACTGCGATCCCTGTGGGACTGGATTGCGAGCCCTGTGGGACGGTTCTGTGAAGCCATTGGGACTGGACGGTGATCCCAATTTAGACTGGACTGTGACCCCTCTGGGACAGTGCTGTGATCCCTGCGGTACTGCACCGTGACCCCAATGGGACTGGACTGTGAGCCCTGTGGGACTGGACTTTGATCCTCTGCGATCTGACTGCGAACCATATGGGACTGGACTGAGATCCCTGTGCGCCTGCACTGTGATCCCTGTGGGACTGGACTGTGATCGCAGTGGGACTGGACTGTTATATCTGTGGGATTGAACGAGGATCCCAGCGGGACTGAAATGTGAGCCCTTTGGTACTAGACTGTGAAAATGTGGTACTGGACTGTAAAACCTGTGGGACAGGACTGTGATCAATTTGGGACTGGACTGTGATCAGTGTGGGACTGGACTGTAATCCCTGTGGAGCTGGACTGTGATCCCTGTGCGACAGGACTGTAACCCTGTGGAACTGGACAGTGATCCCTGTGGGACTGGACTGTGATTCCTGTTGGATTGGACTGTGATCCCGGTTGAACTGGACTGTGAGCCCTGTGGGACAGGATTGTGATCTCTTTGGGACAGAAATGTGATACCTGTCGGACTGCACAGTGAGCCTTGTGGGACAGGACTGTGACCATAGTAGGACTGGATTGCGATCCCTGTGGGCCTGGACTGTGACCCCTCTGGATTAGTGCTGTGATCTCTGTGGGACAGCGCTGTGACCACTGTGGGACTGGACTGAGAGCCCTGTGGGACTCGACTGTATTCCCTGTGGGACTGGACTGTGATCCCTGTGCGATAGGACTGTGATCCCTGTGGGACTGGAATTCGAGCCCTGTGTGACGGGACTGTGACCTGTGAGACAGGAAAGTTACCCCTGTGGGAATTGGACTGTGATCCCTGATGTACTGGAGTGTGACCCCTGTGGGACTCGACTGTGATCCATGTGAGACTGAACTGTGATCGCAGTGGGACAGGACTGCAATCCCTGAGGGACTGGACTTTGAACCCTCGAGGACTGGACTGTGACCCCTGTCGGACTTAACTGTGACCGCTGTGGGACTGGACTGCGATTCCTGTGGGACGGAGATGCGACCCCTGTGAGGCTTGACTGTGATCCCTGCAGGAATGGACTGTGATCCCTGTGGGACAGAAATGGGAGTCCATTGGAACTGGACTGTGACCCCTGTGAGACAGGATTGTGATCCCTTTGGGACTGAAATGTTACCTCTGACGGACTGGACTGTGATCGCTCTGGGACTGGACTGTGATCCCTGTGGGATTACAATATGATCCCTCTGGGCGTGGACTGTGACCATAGTTGGACTGGCCTGTGATCTATGTGGGACAGAAATGGGAGCCCTGTCGGAGTAGACTCAGACCCCTATGGGACTCGCCTGTGATCCCTTTGGGACTGGACTGTGATGCCAGAGGACATAAATGTGATCAATATGCGACTGGACTGTGATCACTGTGGGACTGGTCTGTGATTCCAGTTGAACTGAATGTGACCCCTGTAGAACTGGACTGTGAGCCCTGTGTGGAACTGAATTGTAACCACTGTGGGACGGATTGTAATCCCAGTGAGACTGGATTGTGATTTCTGTGTGACTGCGCTGTTATCCCTGTGGGTAAGGACTGTGATGCCTGTGGGCCTGCACATTGTTCCTTTTGGGACAGGACTGTGAGCCCTTTTGGACTGAAAAGTGATCCCTGTGGGAGAGGACTGCGATCCCTGTGGGACTAGACTGCGAGCCCTGTGGGACTGTTGTGTGAAGCCATTGGGTCTGGGCTGTGATCCCTGTGCGACTGGCCTGCGACCACCGTGGGACTGGACTGTGCTCCCTGTGGGACTAGACTGTGACCACTGTGGGAGTGGGCTGTGATTCCTGTTTGACTGTTCTGTAACTCCTGTGTGACAGGACTGTGATTCCTGTCGGTCTGGACTGTAGCATCTGTATGACAGGACTGTGACCCCCCCCGCTCTGTGAGCCCTGTGGGACTGGACAGTGACCCCTCTGGGACTGTGCTGTGATCCCTGTGGGACTGCACTGTGTCCCCGATAGGACTTGACTGTGAGCCCTGTGGGACTGAACTGTAACGCCTGTGGGAAAGGACTGTGATCCCAATTAGACTTGACTTTTATCCCCGTGGGACTGGACTGCGTTCCATGTGGGACTGGACTGCAAACATTCTGGGACAGGACTACGACACCTGAGGGACTGGACTGTGACCCTTGTGGGACTGGACAGTGATCACTGTGGGACTGCAATTTGAACCCTGTTGGATTGAGATGTGATCCCTGTGGGTCTGGACTGCAAACATTCTGGGACAGGACTGCGACGCCTGTGGGACTGGACTGTGACCCTTGTGGGACTGGACAGTGATCACTGTGGGACTGCACTTTGAACCCTGTGGGATTGGGATGTGATCCCTGTGGGTCTGGACTGCAAACATTCTGGGACAGGACTGCGACGCCTGTGGATCTGGACTGTGACCCTTGTGGGACTGGACAGTGATCACTGTGGGATTGCACTTTGAACCCTGTAAAATTGGCATGTGATCCCTGTGGGTCTGGACTGCGAGCCCGCTGGGACAGGATGGTGAATACTGTGGGACTGAACTCTGATCACTGTTCGGCTGGACGGTAATCCCTGTTGGATTGGACTGTGATCCCTGCGGGATTACAATATGATCCCTCTGGGCGTGGACTGTGACAATAGTTGTACTGGCCTGTGATCTATGTGGGACAGAAATGGGAGACCTGTCGGAGTGGACTCAGACCACTGTGGGACTGGATTGTGATCCCAGTGAGACTGGATTGTGACTTCTGTGTGACTGCGCTGCGATCCCTGTGGGAATGGATTGTGATCCCTGTGGGACTGGACAGTGATCCCTATGGGACAAAAATGTGACCCCTGTGGGACTGGACTGTGATTCCTGTGGGACTGGAATTTGATCCCTGTGGGACAGGACTGTGATCCCTGTGGGCCTGCACATTGATCCCTTTCGGACAGGACTGTGAGCCCTGTTGGACAGAAAAGTGATCCCTGTGGGAGAGGACTGCGATCCCTGTGGGACGAGACTGCGAGCCCTGTGGGACTGTTCTGTGAAGCCATTGGGACTGGGCTGTGATCCTTGTGGGACTAGACTGTGATCCCTGTGCGAGTGGCCTGCGAACCCCGAGGGACTGGACTGTGCTCCCTGTGGGACTAGACTGTGACCCCTGTGGGAGTGGGCTGTGACTCCTGTGTGACTGCACTGTGATTTCTGTCGGTCGGGACTGTAGCATTTGTATGACAGGACTGTGACCCCTCCGGTCTGTGAGCCCTGTGGGACTGGACTGTGATCCCTCTGGGACTGTGCTTTGATCCCTGTGTGGCTGCACTGTTTCCCCGATAGGACTTGACTGTGAGCCCTGAGGGACTGGACTGTAACCCCTGTGGGACAGGACTGTGATCCCAATGAGACTTGACTGTGATCCCCGTGGGACTGGACTGTGACCCTTGTGGGACTGGACAGTGATCACTGTGGGACTGCACTTTGAACCCAGTGGGATTTGACTGTGATCCCTTTGGGACTGGACTGCGAGCCCGCTGGGACAGGATGGCGAACCCTGTCGAACTGAACTGGGATCCCCGTGGGACTGGACTATAATCCCGGTGTGATGGCATTGTGAGCCCATTGGGAATGGATTGTAACCCCCTTGCGACTGTAATCCTCATGGTACTGGCCTGTGATATCAATGGGACATAAATGTGACCCCTGTTCGACAGGACGGTGATTACTGTGGGACTGAACTCTGATCACTGTTCGGCTGGACTGTGATCCCTGTTGGAATGGACTGTGATCCCTGTGGGACTGGACTGTGATCCCTGTGGGAGTGGACTGTGAACCCTGTGGGACAGGACTGCGATCCCTGTGGGAGTGGACTGTGAACCCTGTGGGACAGGACTGCGATCCCTGTAGGAAAGGACTGTAACCACTCTTGGACCCTACTGTGATCCCTGTGGACTGGACCGTGATGCCTGTGGGATGGGACTGTGACCCCTGTGCGAATGGACTGTGAGCCGTGGGGGACTGGATTGTAACCCCTGTGGGACTGGACTGTAACCCCTCTGGGACAGTGCTGTGATCACTGTGGGACAGCACAGTGACCCCTGTGGGACTGGACTGTGAGCCCTGTGGGACTGGACTGTGATCCCTGTCGGACTGGACTGTGAACCCTGTGGGAAAGTACTGTGATCCCTGTGCGACTGGACAGCGATCGCTGTGGGACCGGACTGTGATCCCTGTGGGACTGGACTGTGATCCCTGTGGAAATGGACTGTAACAGCTGTGGGACTGGGCTGCGATCGCAGTGGAACTGGACTGTGATATCTGTGGGACAGAACGAGGATCCCACTGGGACAGAAATGGGAGCTCTGTGGTAATAGACTGTGACCCCTTTGGCACTGGACTGTAATCCCTGTGAGACTGGACTGTGATCCCTGAGGGACAGAAGTGTGACCCCTTTGGGACTGGTCTGTGACCCCTGTGGGACGGGACTATGATCCCTGTGGGACTGGAGTGGGAGCCCTGTGGGACTGGACTGTGACACCTGTGGTACTGGACTGCGAGCCCTGTGGGACACGACGATGATCCCTGTGGGACTTGACTGTGATCCTTGTACAACTGGACTGTGAACCCTGTGGGACTGGACTGTGATCCCAGTGGGACAGAAATGTGACCCAGGTGGGACTGGACTGTGAGTCCTGTGGGACAAAACTGTGATCCCTGTGGGACTGAAGTGTTATCGCTGTGGGACTGGACTGCAGTCCCTGTGGGACTGGACTTTGATATCCTGTGGGACAGAAATGTGACCACTGTGGGACTGGACTGTGATCCCTGTGGGACAGAAATGGGAACCCAGTGGGACTGGACTGTGACCCCTTTGGGACATTTTTGTGATCCCTTTGGGACAGAAATGTGACCCCTGTGGGACCGGAGTGTGAGCCGCGTGGGGCAGGACGGTGATCCCTGTGGGACTGTACTGAGGTCCCTGTGGGACTCGACTGTGATCCCTGTTGAACTGGACTGTGATTCCAGAGGGACAGAAATGTTATCCATATGCTACTGGACTGTGATCCCTGTGGGACTGGACTGTGATTCCAGTGGGACAGATCTGTGACCCCTGTGGAACTGGATTGTGATCCCAGTGAGACTAGATTGTGATTTCTATGTGACTGCGCTGTGATCCCTGTGGGAATGAACTGTGACCCCTATGGGACTGGACTGTGAGCCCTGTGGGACTGGAGTTTGATCCGTGTGGGACAGGACTGTGATCCCTGGGGTACTGGACTGTGATCCCTGTGGGATTGGACTGTGACCCCCTTGGGACTGAACTGTACTCCCTGTGGGAGAATGCTGTGAACCCTTTGGGACTGGGCTGTGATCACCCTGGGACTGTGCTATGATCCCTGTGGGACTGCATTGTGTCGCCGATCGGACTGGACTGTGAGCCATGTGGGTTTGGATTGTAACCCCTGTGGGACAGAAATGGCAGCTCTGTGGGAATAGACTGTGACACCTGTGGAACTGGACTGTAATCCCTGTGAGACTGGACTGTGATCCCTGAGGGACAGAAGTGTGACCCTTGTGGGGTGGACTGTGATCCCTGTGGGACTGGAATGTGATCCCTGTGGGACTGGACTGTGATCCCTGAGGGACAGAAATGTGACCCCTGTGGGACTGGACTGTGATCCCTGTGGGACAGAAATGGGAACCCAGTGGGACTGAACTGTGACCCCGGTGGGACATTTTTGTGATACCTTTGGGACAGAAATGTGACCCCTGTGGGACTGGATAGTGACCCCTCTGTGACAGGACTGCGATACCTGTGGGACCGGAGTGTGAGCCGTGTGGGACAGGACGGTGATCCCTGTGGGACAGGAATGCGATCCCTGTGGGACTCGACTGGGCTCCCTGTGGGACTGGACTGTGATTCCAGAGGGACAGAAATGTTATCCATATGCGACTGGACTGTGATCCCTGTGGGACTGGACTGTGATTCCAGTGGGACAGAAATGTTATCCATATGCGACTGGACTGTGATCCCTGTGGGACTGGACTGTGATTCCAGTGGGACAGATCTGTGACCCCTGTGGAACTGGATTGTGATACCAGTGAGACTGGATTGTGATTTCTGTGTGACTGCGCTGTGATCCCTGTGGGACTGAACTGTGACCCCTGTGGGACTGGACAGTGAGCCCTGTGGGACTGGAGTTTGATCCGTGTGGGACAGCACTGTGATCCCTGGGGGACTGGACTGTGATCCCTGTGGGATTGGACTGTGACCCCCGTGGGACCGGACTGTGCTCCCTGTGGGACAATGCTGTGACCCCTGTGGGACTGGGCTGTGATCCCTCTGGGACTTTGCTATGATCCCTGTGGGACTGCACTGTGGCGCCGATCGGACTCGACTGTGAGCCCTGTGGGATTGGATTGTTACCCCTGTGGGACAGAAATGGGAGATCTGTGGGAATAGACAGTGACACCTGTGGCACTGGACTGTAATCCCTGTGAGACTGGACTGTGATCCCAGAGGGACAGAAGTGTGACCCCTGTGGGACTGGACTGTGATCCTTGTGGGACTTGAATGTGATCCCTGTGGGACTGGACTGTGATCCCTGAGGGACAGAAGTGTGACCCCTGTGGGACTGGACTGTTATCCCTGTGGGACAGAAATGGGAACCAAGTGGGAGTGGACTGTGACCCCTGTGGGACATTTTTGTGATCCCTTTGGGACAGGAATGTGACCCCTGTGGGACTGGATAGTTATCCCTCTGTGACAGGACTGCGATACCTGTGGGACTGGAGTGTGAGCCCTGTGGGACAGGACGGTGATCCCTGTGGGACTGGACTGCGATTACTGTGGGACTCGACTGTGATCCTTGTGGGACTGGACTGTGATTCCAGAGGGACAGAAATGTTATGCATATGCGACTGGACTGTGATCCCTGTGGGACTGGACTGTGATTCCAGTGGACAGATCTGTGACCCCTGTGGAACTGGATTGTGATCCCAGTGAGACTGGATTGTGGTTTCTGTGTGATTGCGCTGTCATCCTTGTGGGAATGAACTGTGATCAATGTGGGACTGGACAGTGATACCTGTGGGACAAAAATGTGCCCCTGTGGGTCTGGACTGTGAGTCATGTGGGACTGGACTGTGATCCCTGTGGGACTGGACGATAATCTCTGAGTGACAGAAATGTGACCTCTGTGGACTGGACTGTGACCGCTGTGGGACTGGACTGTGAACCCTGTCGAACTGGAGATTGATCCCTGTGGGACAGGACTGTGATCCCTGTGGGCCTGCACATTGATCCCTGTGGGTCAGAATTGTGAGCCCTGTGGGACTGGAAAGGGATTCCTGTGGGACAGGGCTGCGATCCCTGTGGGAATGGACTGTGAGCACTGTGGGACTGTTCTGTGAAGCCATTGGGACTGTACTGTGATCCCTGTGGGACTGGACTGTGACCACTCTGGGGCAATGCTGTGATCCCTGTGGGACTGCACCATCACCCCTATGGGACGTGACTGTGAGCCCTGTGGGACTGGACTGTGATCCCTGTGCGATCTGACTGCGATACATGTGGGACTGGACTATGATCTCTGTGCGCCTGGACTGTGATCCCTGTGGGACCGGACTGTGAGCCCTTTGCGACGGGAATGTAACCCCTGTGGGACTGGACTGTGATCGGAGTGGGACTGGACTGTAATATCTGTGGGACTGGACTGTGATCACAGTGGGACTGGACTTTTATATCTCTGGGACTGGACGAGGATCACATCGGACAGAAATGTGAACCCTGTGGTACGAGACTGTGACACCTGCGGGACTGGACTGTAACCGTTGTGGACAGGAATGTGATCCCATTAGGACTGGACTGTGATCCCTGTGAGACTGGAATGTAATTCCTGTGGGACTGGACTGTGATCTCTTTGCGATAGGACTGTGATCTTTGTGCGACAGGACTGTAACCCCTGTGGGACACGACTGTGAATGCTGTGGAACTGAACTTTGAGCCAAGTGGGATTGGACAGTGCTCCCTGTGGGACAGCACTGCAATCTCTGTGGGCTAGACTGTGATCCCTGTGGGACTGTAATGTGATCCCGGTGGGTTTGGACTGAGATCCCTGTAGGACTGGACTTTAAACCTGAGGGATTGAACAGTGACCCCTGTGGGACTGGACTGTGACCCCTGTGGGACTGGAACTTGATCCCTGTGTGACTGGACTGTGATCCCTGTGGGACATAAATGTTACCCCTGTGGGAACTGGACTGTGATTCCTGAGGTACTGAAGTATGACTCCTGTGGGACTGGACTGTGCTCCATGTGAGACTGAACTGTGATCGCAGTGGGAAAGGATTGCAATCCCTGAGCACTGGACTTTGGTCCCTCGAGGACTCGACTGTGACCCCTGTGGGACTGGACTGCGATCCCTGTGGGACAGAGATGCGACACCTGTGAGACTGGACTGTAAATCACTGTAGGCATGGACTGTGATCTCTGTGGGACAGAAATGGGAGACCAGTGGAACTGGACTGTCACCCTGGTGGGACAGGATTTTGAACCCTTTGGGACGGAAATGAGACCCCTGTCAGAGTGGACTTTGATCGCTCTGCGTCTGGACTGTGGTCCCTGTGGGACTACACTGTCATCCCAGTGGGCCTGGACTTTGACCACAGTGGGACTGTCCTGTAATCTATGTGGGACAGAAATGGGAGCCCTGGAGAGTGTACTCAGACCCCTATGGGACTGGACTGTGATCCCTTTGCGACTGCACTGTGATGCCTGTGGGACACGACTGTGATCCCTGTGGGACAGGACTGTGATGCCAGCGGGACAGAAATGTGATCCAGATGCGACTGAACTGTGATCCCTGTGGGACTGGACTGTGATTCCAGTAGGACAGATATGTGAACCCTGTGGACCTGGACTGTGAGCCCTTTGGGACTGGACTGTAACCACTGTTGGACAGAATTGTGATCCCAGTGAGACTGGATTGTGATGTCTGTGTGACTGCGCTGTAATCCCTGTGGGAATGGACTGTGATCCCTGTGGCACTGGACAGTGATCCCTGTGGGACAAAAATGTGACCCTGTGGGACTGGACTGTGCGTCATGTGCTACTGGACTGTGATCCCTGTGAGACTGGACGAAAATCACAGGGGTCACATCTCTGTCCCACAGGGATCACAATCCAGTTGTACAGGGGTTACAGATCTGTCCCACTGGAATCACAGTCCAGTCCCACAGGGATCACAGTCCAGTCGCATATGGAAAACATTTCTGTCCCTCTGGCATCACAGTCCAGTCCCACAGGGATCAGAGTCCAGTCCCACAGGGATCACCGTCCTGTACCACAGGGCTCACACTCCGGTCGCACAGGGATCGCAGTCCTGTCCCAGAGGGATCACTATCCAGTCCCACAGGTGTCACATTTCTGTCCCAAAGGGATCACAAAGATGTCCCACACGGGTCACATTCCAGTCCCACGGGGCTCCCATTTCTGTCCCACAGGGATCACAGTCCAATCCTACAGGGATCACAGTCCTGTCTCACAAGGTTCACATCTCTGTCCGACAGGGATCACAGTCCAGTCCCACAGGATTCATAGTCTAGTCCCACAGGAGTCACATTCCAGTCCGCGAGGTGTCAATGTCCAACCCCTCAGGGATTGCAGTCCTGTCCCACGACGATCACAGTTGAGTCTCACATGGTTCACAGTGCAGTCCCACAGGGGTCGCAATCCAGTACCTCAGGGATCACAGTCCATTTCTCAAAGTGGTAAAATTTCTGTCCCACATGGTTCATAGTCCAGTCAAACAGGGATCAAAATCAACTCCCACAGGGGTCACATTCCAGTCCCACGCGGGTCACAGTCCAGTCCCTCAGGGATCACAGTCCAGTCGCGCACGGATCACAGTCCAGTCCCACAGGCTCACAGTCCTGTCCCACACGGATCACAGTCCAGTTCCACAGGATATCACAGTCCAGTCACACAGGGATTGCAGTCCAGTCCCAAAGCGATAACAGTTCAGTGCCACAGGGATCACAGTTCATTCCCACAGGGATCACATTCCAGTTCCACAGGGGTCACAGTCCAGTCCCACAGGGGTCACACTTCTGCCCTCAGGGATCACAGTCCAGTCTCACAGGACTCGCACTCCAGTCCCACAGGGATCAGAGTCCAGTCCCACAGGGATCACAGTCCAGTCCTACAGGGGTCACAGTCCAGTCCCACAGGGATCACAGTCCAGTCCCACAGGGCTCGCACTCCAGTCCAACAGGGATCACAGTCCAGTCCCACAGGGATCACAGTCCAGTCCCACAGGGGTCACACTTCTGGCCTCAGGGATCACAGTCCAGTCTCACAGGACTCGCACTCTAGTCCCACAGGGATCAGAGTCCAGTCCCACAGGGATCACAGTCCAGTCCTACAGGGGTCACAGTCCAGTCCCACAGGGATCACAGTCCAGTCCCACAGGACTCGCACTCCAGTCCCACAGGGATCAGAGTCCAGTCCCACAGGGATCACAGTCCAGTCCTACAGGGGTCACAGTCCAGTCCCACAGGGATCACAGTCCAGTCCCACAGGGCTCGCACTCCAGTCCAACAGGGATCACAGTCCAGTCCCACAGGGATCACAGTCCAGTCCCACAGGGGTCACACTTCTGTCCCTCAGGGATCACAGTCCAGTCACACTTCTGTCCCTCAGGGAACGCAGTCCAGTCTCACAGGGATTCCAGTCCAGTGCCACAGGGGTCACAGTCTATTCCCACAGAGCTCCCATTTCTGTCCCACAGAGGTTACAGTCCAGTCCTACAGGGCTCAGAGTCCAGTCCGATCGGTGACACAGTGCAGCCCCACAGGGATCATAGCACAGTCCCAGAGATGTCACAGTCCAGTCCCACAGGGTTCACCGACCGGAGGGGTCACAGTCCTGTCATACAGGGGTTACAGTTCAGCCCGACAGGACTCACAGTACAGTCGCACAAGAGTCACAGGCCAGTCACACAGGGATCACAGCCCAGTCCCACGGGGGTCACAGGCCAACCCCACAGGGATCAAAGTCCTGTCCCACACGGATCAAACTCCAGTCCCAAAGATCTCACAGTCCAGTCCCACAGTGGTCACAGTCCAGTCCCACAGAGCTCACATTTCTGTCACTCAGGGATTATCGTCCAGTCCCACAGGAATCACAGTCCAGTTCCACATGACTCACAGTCCACTCCCACAGGGGTCACATTTTTGACCCACAGCGATCACTGTCCAGTCCCGCAGGGATCACAGTCCATTCCCACAGGGATTACAGCACAGTCACACAGACATCACAATCCAGTCTCACTGGGATAACAATCCTGTCCCACAGTGGTTACAGTCCAGTCCTACAGGGCTCACAGTCCAGTTCCACTGGGTTCACATATCTGTCCCAATGGAATCACAGTCTAGTCCCACAGGAATCACAGTCCAGTCGCATCTGGATCACATTTCTGTCCTTCTGGCATCACAGTCCAGTCCCACAGGGATCACAGTCGTGTCCCACAGGCATCACAGTCCAGTCGCAAAAGGATCACAGTCCAGTACCATAGCGATCTGGTCCACTCCGCCAGGGCTCCCATTTCTGTCCCACATAGATTACAGGATAGTCCCACTGTGGTCACTGTCCAGGCGCACTGGGATCACAGTGTAGTCCCACAGGGACCACAGTCCAGTCCCAGAGCGATCACAGTCCACTCCGACAGGTTTCTCATTTCTGTCACAAAGGGTTCACAATCCTGTCCCACCAGGGTCACAGTCCAGTTCCACTGGACTCCCATTTCTGTCCCACAGAGATCACAGTCCATTCCTACAGTGATTTACAGTCCAGTCTCACAGGTGTCGCACCTCTGTCCCACGGGGGTCGCAGTCCAGTCCCACAGGGATCGCAGTCCAGTCCCACAGGGATCACAGTCCAGTCCCACAGGGATCGCAGTCCTTTCCCACTGCGATCACAGTAAAGTCTCACATGGAGCACAGTCCAGTCCCACAGGGGTCATACTTCAGTACCTCAGGAATCACAGTCCAGTTCCCACAGGGGTAACATTTATGTCCCACAGGGATCACAGTACAGTCACACAGGGATCAAATTCCAGTCCCACAGTGATCACAGTCCAGTCACACAAGGATCAAATTCCAGTCCCACAGGGGTCACAGTCCAGTCCCACAGGGGTCACTGTTCAGTCCCTCAGGTTTTACAGTCCAGTCCTACAGGGATCTCAGTCCAAACCCACCGGGATCATATTACAGTCCCACAGGGGTCACAGTCTGTTAAACAGGGATTGCAGTGCAGTCCCACAGGGATCACTGTCCAATCCCACTTGGCTCAAAGTTCAGTTCCACAGCATTCACAGTCGAGTCCCACAGGGGTTACAGTCCTGTCGCACAAAGATCACAGTCCTATCGCAAAGAGATCGCAGTCCAGTCCCACAGGGATTACAGTCCAGTCCCACAGGGATCACAGTCCAGTCCTAATGGGATCACATTCCTGTCCCACAACGGTTACAGTCCAGTCCCACAGGTGTCACAATCTAGTACCACAGGGTTCACATTTCTGTCCGATGTGATCCTCGTCCAGTCCCACAGATATAACAGTCCAGTCCCACTGCGATCACAGTCCAGTCGCACAGGGGTTACATTCCAGTCGCAAAGGGCTCACAGTCCAGTCCCACAGGGATCACAGTCCAGGCGCACAGATATCATAGTCCAGTCCCACATGGATCGCAGTCAGATCGCACAGGGATCAGAGTCCATTCCCACAGGGCTCACAGTCAAGTCCCATAGGGGTGACGGTGCAGTCCCACAGGGATCATAGCACTGTCCCAGAGTGGTCACAGTCCAGTCCCACAGGGATAGCAGTACTGTCCCAAAGGCTTCACAGAACAGTCCGACAGTGCTCACAGTACATTCCCACAGGGATCGCAGTCCTGTCCCACAGGGATCACTTTCCAGTCCCACAGGGTTCACAGTCCTGACCCACAGGGATCAATGTGCAGGCCCACAGGAATCACAGTCCGGTCCCACAGGAATCAATCTCCAGTTCGACAGGGTTCATAGTCCAGTCCCACAGCGGTCACAGTCCAGTCCCACAGAGGTCACATTTCTGTCACTCAGGGATTATCGTCCAGTCCCACAGGGATCACAGTCCAGTCCCACATGACTCACAGTCCAGTCCCACTGGTGTCACATTTTTGTCCCACAGGGATTATCGTCCAGTCCCACAGCGATCACAGTCCAGTCCCACATGACTCACAGTCCAGTCCCACAGGGGTCACATTTCTGTCACTCAGGGATTATCGTCCAGTCCCAAAAGGGATCACAGTCCAGTCCCACATGACTCACAGTCCAGTCCCAGAGGGATCACAAAAATGTCCCACAGGGATCACTGTCCAGTCCCACATTGATCACAGTTCATTCCCACAGGGATCACAGCGCAGTCACACAGAAATCACAATCCAGTTCACTGGGATCACAATCCAGTTCAACAGGGGTAACAGATCTGTCGCACTGTAATCACGGTCCAGTCCCACAGGGGTCACAGTCCAGTCGCATATGGATAACATTTATGTCCTTCTGGAATCCCAGTCGAGTCCCACAGGGGTCGCAGTCCAGTCCCACAGGGATCACCGTCCTGTCCCACAGGGCTCACACTCCGGTCCCACAGGTATCGCAGTCCTGTCCCAGAGGGATCACAAAAATGTCCCACAGGGGTCACAGTCCAGTCCCACTGGGTTCCCATTTCTGTCCCACAGGGATCACAGTCCAGTCCCACAGGGGTCACACTTCTGTCCCTCAGGGATCGCAGTCCAGTCCCACAGGAATCACATTCCAGTGCCACAGGTGTCACAGTCTATTGCCACAGAGTTCCCATTTCTGTCCCACAGGGGTTACAGTCCAGTCCCACAGGGCTCACACTCCAGTCCAATCGCCGACACAGTGCAGTCCCACAGGGATCATAGCACAGTCCAAGAGGGATTACAGTCCAGTCCCACAGGGTTCACAGCTTTGTCCCACAGGGAGCACAGTCCAGTCCCACGGGGGTCACAGTCCAATCCCACAGGGATCACAGTCCAGTCCCCCAGGGATCACAGTCCCGTGCCACACTGATCAAACTCCAGTCCCAAAAGGCTTACAGTCCAGTCCCACAGGGATCACAGTCCAGTCCCACAGAGCTCATATTTCTGTCACTCAGGGATTATCGTCCAGTCCCACAGGGATCACAGTCCAGTCCCACATGACTCACAGTCCAGTCCCACAGGTGTCACATTTCTGTCCCAAAGGGATCTCAAAAATGTCCCACAGGGTTCACAGTCCAGACCTACAGGAGTCATAATCTAGTCACACAGGGGTCACATTCCAGTCCGCGAGGTGTCAAAGTCCATCCCCTAAGGGATTGCAGTCCTGCCCCACTAAGATCACAGTTGAGTCTCACATGGATCACAGTGCAGTATCTCAGGGATCACAGTCCAGTTCTCACAGGGGTAACATTTCTGTCCCACAGGGATCATAATCCAGTCACACAGGGTTCAAATTCAAGTCCCACATGGTTCACAGTCCAGTCACACACGGGTCACAGTCCAGTCCCTCAGGGATCAGAGTCCATTCGCTAACGGATCACAGTCCAGTCCCACAGGATCACAGTCCTGTCCCACACGGATCACAGTCCAGTCCCACTGTGGTCACATTTCTGTCCCACAGGATATCACAGTCCAGTCCCACAGGGATTGCAGTCCAGTCCCAGAGCGATAACAGTTCAGTCCCACAGGGATCACAGTACTGTCCCACAGGACTCACAGTAAAGTGCCACAGGGGTCACATTTCTGTCCCACTGGGATCACAGTCCAGTCCCACAGGGTTCACAGTCCAGTTGTACAAGGATCACAGTCAAGTCCCAGAGGGATCATCGTCGTGTCCCAATGGGCTCGCAGTTAAGTACCACAGGTGTCACAGTCCAGTCCCACAGGGCTCGCACTCCAGTCCCACAGGGATCATAGTCCAGTCCCACAGGGGTCACAGACCAGTCCCACAGGGGTCACACTTCTGTCCCTCAGGGATCACAGTCCAGTCTCACAGGGGTTACAGTCCAGTACCACAGGGGTCACAGTCTATTACCACAGAGCTCCCATTTCTGTCCCACTGGGATCCTCGTTCTGTCCCACAGATATCACAGTCCAATCCCACTGCGATCGCAGTCCAGTCCCACAGCTGTTGCAGTCCATTTCACAGGGATCACAGTCCATTCCCACAGGGATCACAGTCCGATCCCACAGGGAGCACAGTCCGGTCCCACAGCGATCGCTGTCCAGTCACGCAGGGATCACATTACTTTCCCACATGGTTCACAGTCCAGTCCGTCAGAATTCACAGTCCAGTCCCACAGGGCTCACAGTCCAGTCCCACAGGGGTCACAGTGCAGTCCCACAGTGATCACAGCACTGTCCCAGAGGGGTTACAGTCCAGTTCCACAGGGGTTACAATCGAGTCCCACACGGCTCACAGTCCAGTCGCAAAGGGGTCACAGTCCAATCCCACAGGGATCAATGTCCAGTCCACAGGGATCACAGTAGTGTCCAAGAGGGGTCACAGTCCTTTCCTACAGGAATCGCAGTCCTGTTGCACAGGGTTCGCAGTCAAGTCGCACAGGGATCACAGTCTAGTCCCACAGGGATCACAGTCCATTCCAACAGGGATCACAATCCTGCCGAACAGTGATCAGAGTTCAGTCCCACAGTAATCACCGTCCTGTCCCACAGGGGTCACATTTATGTCCCATTGGGATCACAGGCCAGTACCACAGGGATTACAGTAGCAAGGGGGTTACAGTCAAGTCCAAATGGGCTCACAATCCCATCCCACCGGGATTATAGTCCAGTCCCACAGGGATCACAGTTCAGTTCTACAGGGATCACCGTCCTGCCCCAGCGGGTTCGCAGTCCAGTCCCACAGGGATCACAGTCCATTCCCACTGGGTTCAAAGTGCAGTCCCACAGTGATCACTGTCCAGTCCCACAGGGGTTACAGTCCAGTCCCACAGGGCTCACAGTCAAGTCCTATCGGGGATACAGTGCAGTCCCACAGGGATCACAGCACAGTCCCAGATGGGTCACAGTCCAGTCCCACAGGGCACACAGACCGGAGGGGTCACAGTCCTGTCATACAGATGTTACAGTCCAGAACGACAGGAATCACAGTCCAGTCACACAGGAGTCACAGGACAGTCACACAGGGATCACAGCCCTCTCCCACAGTGGTCACAGTGTAGTCCCAATGGGAGCACAGTCCAGTCCCACAGGGGTCACAGTCCAGTCGCATATGGATCACATTTATGTCCCTCTGGCATCACAGTCCAGTCCCACAGGGATCACAGGCGAGTCCCACAGGCATCACAGTCCAGTCGCAAAGGGATCACAGTCCAGCACCATAGGGGTCTGAGTCCACTCCGACAGGGCTCCCATTTCTGTCCCACATAGATCACAGACCAGTACAACTATGGTCACAGTCCACGCCCAGAGGGATCATATTGTAATCCCACAGGGATCACAGTCCAGTCCAACAGGGATCACAGTCCATCCGAACAGTGATCAGAGTTCAATCCCACAGTAATCACCATCCTGTACCAGCGGGCTCGCAGTCCAGACCCACAGGGATCACATCCCAATTCCACAGGGTTCAAAGTGCAGTCCCACAGTGATCACTGTCCAGTGCCACAAAGGTCACAGTCCAGTCCCACAGGCGTCGCAGTCCTGTCCCAGAATGTTTGCAGTCCAGACCCACAGGGATCACATCCCAATCCCACAGGGTTCAAAGTGCTGTCCCACAGTGATCACTGTCCAGTCCCACAAGGGTCACAGTCCAGTCCCACAGGCGTCGCAGTCCTGTGCCAGAATGGTTGCAGTCCAGTCCCACATGGAACGCAGTCCAGTCCCTCTGGGATCACAGTCAAGTCTCATTGGGATCACAGTCCTGCCCCACAGGGGTTACAGTCCAGTCGCACAGGGCTCACAGTCAAGTCCTATAGGGGACACAGTGCAGTCCCACAGGGATCACAGCACAGTCCCAGAGGGGTCACAGTCCAGTCCCACAGGGCAGACAGACCGGAGTGGTCACAGTCCTGTCATACAGATGCTACAGTCCAGAACGACAGGAATCACAGTCCAGTCACACAAGAGCACAGGACATTTACACAGGGATCACAGCCCTCTCCCACAGTGGTCACAGTGTAGTCCCAATGGGAGCACAGTACAGTCCCACGGGGGTCGAAGGACAGTCGCACAGGGATCACAGTCCAGTCCCACAGGGATCACAGCCCAGTCCCAGTGGCTTCAAAGAACAGTCCCACAGGGCTCGCAGTCTAGTCCCACAGGGATCGCAGACCTCTCCCACAGGGATCACTTTTCAGTCCAACAGGGCTCACAGTCCTGTCCCAAAGGGAACAATGTGCAGGCCCACAGGGATCACAGTCCTGTCCCACAGGGATCAAACTCCAGTCCCATCGGACTCACAGTCCAGTCCCACAGGGGTCACATTTTTGTCCCATAAGGATCATTGTCCAGTCCCATAGGGATCACAATCCATTCCCACAGGGATCACAGCGCAGTCACACAGAAGTCACAATCCAGTCTCACTGGGATCACAATCCAGTCCCACAGTGGTTACAGTTCAGTCACACAGGGCTCACAGTCCAGTTCCACAGGGGTCACATATCAGTTGCATGGAATCACAGACCAGTCCCACAGGGATTACAGTCCAGTCGCATATGGATCACATTTATGTCCCTCTAGCATCACAGGCCAGTCCCACAGGGATCACAGGCTAGTCCCACAGGCATCACAGTCCAGTCGCAAAGGGATCGCAGTCCAGTCCCATAGGGTTCTGAGTCCACTCCGATAGGGCTCCCATGTCTGTCCCACATAGATCACAGGCCAGTCCAACTATGGGGACGGTCCACGCCCAGATGGATCATATTGTAATCCCACAGGAATCACAATCCAGTCCCAGAGCGATCACCGTCCAGTCCGTCAGGGGTAACACGTCTGTCCCAAATGGATCACAATCCTGTCTCACAGGGGTCACAGTCCAGTTCCACTGGGCTCCCATTTCTGTCCCACAGGGATCACAGTCCATTCCTACAGGGATCACAGCCAAGCCTCAAGGGGTCGCATCTCGGTCCCACAGGGATTGCAGTGCAGTCCCACAGCGGTCACAGTTAAATCCCACAGGGGTCACAGTCCAGTCCTCGAGGGTTCAAAGTCCAGTCCCTCAGGGATTGCAGTCCTGTCCCACTGCGATCACAGTTCAGTCTCACATGGATCACAGTCTAGTCCCACAGGGGTCACACTCCAGTACATCAGGGATCACAGTCCAATTCCCACAGGGGTAACATTCCTGTCTCACAGGTCACAGTCCAGTCACAAAGGGCTCAAATTCCAGTCCCACAGGGATCACAGTCCTATCGCACAGGGATCACAGTCCAGTCCCACAGGGATTACAGTCCAGTCTCACAGTGATCACAGTCCAGTCCCAATGGGATCAGAGTCCTGTCCCACAGGGGTTACAGTCCAGTCCCACAGGGTCACAGTCTAGTACCACAGGGCTCACATTTCTGTCCGATGGGATCCTCGTCCAGTCCAATAGATATCACAGTCCTGTCCCACTGCGATCACAGACAAATCCCACAGGGGTTACAGTTCGGTCGCACAGGGCTCACAGTCCAGTTCCACATGGATCGCTGTCAGATCGCACAGGGATCACACTCCAGTCCCACAGGGATCACAGTCCAGTCCCACAGGGCTCTCAGTCCAGTCCCACAGTGGTCACAGCGCGGTCCCACAGAGATCACAGCACTGATCCAGAGGGGTCACAGTCCAGGCCTACAGGGATCGCAGTCCAGTCTCACAAGGATCACAGTGCAGTCCCACAGGGATCACCGTCCTGTCCCACAGGGCTTGCAGTTCATTCCCACAGGGATCGCAATCCTGTCGCACAGGGATCACAATTCGGTCCCACGATGGTCACAGTCCTGACCACAAGGATCACTGTGCAGTCCCACAGCTATCACATTTCAGCCCAAAGGGATCACAATCCTGTGCCACAGGGCTCACAGTCCAGTTCAACCGGGATCACTGTCCAGTCCCACAGGAATCACAGTCCAGTCCCACAGGGTTCAGAGTCTAGTCCCACAGGGATTGCAGTGCTGTCGCACAGGGATCACTGTCCAATCCCACTGACCTCACAGTCCAGTCCCACAGGGTTTACAGTCCTGTCGGACAGGGATCACAGTCCAGCTCCACAGGGATTACAGTCCAGTCCCACACTGATCACAGTCCAGTCCCAAATGGATCACTGTCCTGTCCCACAGGGTTTACAGTCCAGTCCCACAGGTTTCACAGTCTAGGACCAAAGGGCTCACATTTCAGTCCCACTGGGATCCTCGTCCAGTCCCACAGATATCACAGTCCAGTTTTACTGCGATCACAGTCCAGTCCAACAGGGATCAGAGTCCAGTCCCACTGCGATCACAGTCCAGTCCCACAGGGGTTCCATTCCAGTCGCACAGGGCTCACATTCCAGTCCCACAGGGATCACAGTGCAGGCGCACAGGGATCACAGTCCAGTCCCACATGGATCGCAGTCAGATCGCAGAGGGATCAAAGTCCAGTCCCACAGTGCTCACAGTCCAGTCCCATTGGGGTCACGGAGCAGTACCGCAGGGATCACAGCGCTGTCCCAGAGGGGTCACAGTCCAGTCCAAAAAGGGATCACCGTCCAGTCCCAATGGCTTCACAGAACAGTCCCACAGGGTTCGAAGTCCAGTCCCACAGGGATCGCAGTCCTGTCCCACAGGGATCACAGTCCGGTCCCACAGGGATCACAGTCCAGTTGTACAATGATCAAATTCAAGTCCCACAGGGATCACCGTCGTGTCCCACAGGGCTCGCAGTCCAGTCCCACAGCAGTCACAGTCCAGTCCCATAGGGGTCACAGTCCAGTCTCACAGGGGTCACAGTCCAGTCCCATAGGGGTCACAGTCCTGTCCCACAAGGGTCACAGTCCAGTCCCACAGTGGTCACATTTCTGTCCCACAGGATATCACAGTCCAGTCCCACAGGGATTAGCGTCCAGTCCCACAGCGATAACAGTTCAGTCCCACAAAGATAACAGTCCTGTCCCACAGGACTCACAGTCCAGTCCCTCAGGGATCACAGTCCAAACCCACAGGCGTCACGGTACAGTCCCACAGGGATCACAGTCCTGTCCGCCAGGGTTCACAGTCCAGTCCCACAGGGGTCACATTTCGGTCCCACAGGTATCAAAGCCCAGTCCCACAGGGATCACAGCCCTTTCCAACAGGGATCACAGTCCAGTCCCACAGGGGTCACAGTCCTGTCCCACAGGGGTCACAGTGCTGTCCCACAGGGATCACAGTCCAGTCCCAAATGGATCATAGTCCTGTCCCACACTGTTTACAGTCCAGTCCCACTGGTTTCACAGTCTAGTACAAAAGGGCTCACATTTCAGTCCCACTGGGATCCTCGTCCAGTCCCGCAGATATCACAGTCCAGTCGCACTGCGATCACAGTCCAGTCCCAAAGGGGTTACAGTCCAGTCGCACAGGGCTCGCAATCCAGTCCCACAGGGATCACAGTCCAGTCCCACTGGGATCATAGTCCAGTCCCACAGTGGTTACAGTCCACTCCCACAGAGATCACAGTCCAGTTGCACAGAGGTCACATATCTGTCCCACTGGTATCACAGTCCAGTCCCACAGGGATCAGAGTGCAATCGCATATGAATCACATTTCTGTCCAACAAGCATCACAGTCCAGTCCCACAGCGATCAGAGTCCAGTCCCACAGGGCTCACAGTGCAGTCGCACAGGGGACACAGTGCAGTCCCACAGGGATTGCAGTCCAGTCCAACAGGGGTCACAGTACAGGCCCACAGGAGTCACAGGCCAGTCACACAGGGATCGCAGCCCGGTCCCACAAGGTTCACAGTCCAGTCCCACAGGGGTTATAGTCAAGTCCCACAGGGATCACAGTCCAGTCCCACAGGGATCACAGTCCAGTCCTACAAGGATCACAGTCCAGTCCCACAGGGGTTACAGCCCAGTCCCAATGGGCTCACAGTCCAGTCCCACAGGTTCCACAGTTCAGTCCCACAGGGATCAGTGTGCATTCCCACAGGAGTAACATATCTGTCCCACAATAATACAGTCCAGTCATACAGGAGTCACAGAAGAGTCCCACTGGGTTCACAGTCCAGTCCCATAGGGTTCACAGTCCAGTCGCACAGAGATTACAGTCCAGTCCCATAGGTATCACCGTCATGTCCCACAGGAATCGCAGTCCAGTCCCACAGGGGTCACATTTCTGTCCCATTGCGATCACAGTCCAGTCCACAGTGGTCACAGTCCAATTCTACAGAGATTGCAGTGCTGTCCCACAGTGATCAGATTTCAGTCCCACAAGAATCAGTGTTCTGTCCCACAGGCGTCACATTTCTTTCCCACTGGGATTACAGGCCTGTACCACAGGGATCACAGCCCTGTCCCACAGGGTTCACAGTCCAGTCCCACAGGGATCACAGTCAAGTCCCACAGGGGTCACAGTCCAGTCCCACAGGGATCAGAGTCAGGTCCCACAGGGATTGCAGTCTTGTCCCACAGGGATTACAGTCCAGTCCGACAGGGATCACCGACCAGTCCCACAGGGATCACAGTCAAGTATAGAAATGTACGCAGCTAGTGTAAGCACCTTCAGGGGAGGGGAACCAGTTAACGTAGAACTGAATACAGCTCGTGTAAGCACCTTCAGTGGAGGGGAACCAGTGAGTGTAGAACTGAAACCAACCAGAGTCACCGCCTTCAGGGGAGGAGAGGGAGGGGAATTAGTGAGTGTAGAACGGAACCCAGCCAGTGTAAGCACCTTCAGGCGAGGAGAGGGAGGTGAACCAGTGAATGTAGAACTGAACCCAGCCAGAGTTAGCGATTTCAGGGGAGGGGAATCAGTGAGTGTGGAACTGAACCCAGCCAGAATCAGCACCTTCAGGGGAGGAGAGAGATGGAAACCAGTGAGTTTAGAACTGAACTCAGCCAGAGACAGCACCTTCAGGGGAGGAGACAGAGGGGAAACAGTTATTGTGGAACTGAACCCAGCCAGAGTCAGCGCCTTCATGGGAGGAGCAGGAGGCGTACTGCTAACTGTAGAATTTAAGCTAACCATGGAAGATTAACTAATTTGCAGCATAAATAGCGAGAAAGTATTCCTTCTGATGATGGAGTCCAGAACAAGGGGGCGTCAATTAAAGTTAGAGTTAGACGTGGTTCCCCTACCTCTCGTCCCCGTAAGGTGCTGACTCTCGCTGAATTTATTTCAACACTCATTGCTTCCTCTCCTCGCCTTCCTTCAAGGAACTGATTCTGGCTGGGTTCAGTTCAACACTCACCATTTGCACTCCAATATGAGACCCGTATGCCCAATTTACACGTGTGACACTCGACAGAGAAATTCTGAAGGCTGTTCCCCTTTTCAGTGGTGATGCCAGAAAGCACTTCTTCACACAAAGGGTAGTGAAAATCTGGCACTCTCCACTATCTTCTTCATTGCTTACAAACGCGACACCAAAAAATGCATGGCGATCCAGGCTGACTTGAGCAATCGACCATCAATCCGTCTCAAATATAGAAAGCCGTTTCGAATAGTCACTGACGCCATTCTACGGTCTGCCATCAGCCTTGTCGATCGATGGTGAAATACGGAAGAGCTGCGAAATATGGAATGGATTCCTTATCAAGCACTCGACAGTACAGACTTAAGGATCAAACCTTACTCGCCAACAGTGCAGAACCATCAACCGCCTTAGAACAGGTCATGATAGAAGCTCCAACCTTAACAATCGGTGGACAATTAAAGCGTTCCCAACATGAGACTGGAGTGCCTAATCAGACCCTGGAGTACATCATTGAGCACTGGTCTCAGAGAGAATTTAGAGGCAGTGTACAATATTTCCGCACTTTCAAACCAGAAGCTGTGGTCTGGATATCCAAATTAGATATTGACATTTGGTTTGCTTTGCTACTACCGTACGAAAGAAGAGAATTGTTCAACAAATTTCAAAGTTTTGTCTCATCGCAAATGTTGAATTTATGGCTCCTAGATGCAGTTAACTAAAATATATCAAAAAACGCAGTGATCGTTTTTGTATATCTGTAAAGCATGCACTCCCATGTTCCACCACCAGGGAGCTCATTCTCTGAAATCCCAAGGGATTCCAGCATTCCTTGGGAGCACTGTAGAAAAGCCGGCCCCGAAGGCCTGTTCCTCATTCTGGAGTGTCTTATTAAAGACTGAGCTCACTGTACACTATACTTTAAACTCCCTGTGTGCAGCCTCATTTGTGTTAGGAACACAATAACTGGCGATTAGAATACGAATCGAACGCAAAGATGCAGCAAACTGTGGACATCCTGGAGAAGTTCTCGGAGGGTGAGGACTGAGAAGCCTATGTCGAATGGCTAGACCAGTATTTCTAGCCAACGAGCTGAATGGAGAAGGAAGCGCTAATAAAAGGAGAGCGGTTCTCCTCACGGTCTGCGGGGCATCGACTTACAGCCTCAAGAAAAATGTTCTGGCTCCAGTGAAACCCACAGATAAGTCATAGGAGGAGCTGTGTACACTGGTTCTGGACCATCTCAACCCGAGGGAAACCGTGCCGATGGCGAGGTATCGGTTCTACATGTGCCAGCGATCTGAAGGTCAGGAAGTGGCGAGCTACGTCGCCGAGCTAAGGCGACTTGCAGAACAATGTGAGTTTGATGGCTAACTGGGGCAAATACTCAGAGACGTTTTTGTACTGGGCATTGGCCACGAGACCATCCTACGAAAACTTTTGATTGTAGAGACACCGACCCTCAGTAAGGCCATTGCGATAGCACAGGCGTTTATGTCCATCAGTGATATTACCAAACAAATCGCTCAGCACACAAGTGATAGCAATGTTCATAAATTAACTAGAACTGTGTTTGCGAGCAGAATTGTACAGGGCAGAAACTACGAGTCTGCAACTGCCTGCAGGTCTGAGGTGACCCAGATGACTCAGAATCCCCAACACAGGATGAATGCAAGGCAATTCACACCTTGTTGGCGTTGTGGAGTCTTCCAATCAGCCTATTCATGCCGCTTCAAAGGGTATGTTTGCAAGATCTGTGGAACAATAGGGAACGTACAACGAGCTTGCAAATGAGCTGCAAGCTCTGCAAAACCTGCAAAACACCACATGGCAGAGGTGGAGTTGGTCCACCATTTGGTGCATGGTGGATCAAAGCAATTTCGAGCTTCAGAAAGAGGAGGCAGGTGCTGAAGTAAGCGGCGTGCACACATTTTCGACGAATGCTAAACGTAAAATTGAATGGCTTACCCATAGCTATGGAACTGGACACTGGCACTGGCCAATCAATCATGAGTAAAAGGATGTTTGAGTAAAAAGATGTTTGAGAGACTGAGGTGCAACAATGCATTCAGAACAGCCCTGAGCCCCATCCACACGATACTCAGAACGTACACCGAATAATTTATCACTGTCCTGGGCAGCGCCATGGTCAAGATCACCTACGAGGGCACAGTGCAAGACCTGCCACTCTGGATTGTCTTGGGCGATGGCACCACACTGCTTGGAAGGAGCTGGCTAGGCAAAATCTGCTGGAACTGGGATGATATTCGAGCGCTATCACATGTCGATGAGGACTCATGTACCCAGGTTCTTAACAAATTTCGGTCCCTTTTTGAACCAGGCATTGGAAACTTTTCCGGGGCGAAGGTGTGGATCCACTTGATCCCAGAGCATGACCCATTCACCACAAGGCGCGAGCGGTACCTCACATGATGAGGGAGTGAGTGTAAATGGAGCTGGACTGGCTGCAACACGAGGACATCATCTACCCAGTGGAATTCAGCGAGTGTGCCAGCCCGATAGTTCTATTAAACAAAAGTGATGGCACGGTCAGGATTTGCCATGATTAAAAAGTAATTATTAAACGTTTCATGCTGCAGAATCAATACCCGCTACCTAAGGCAAACGACCTATTTGAAACACTGGCAGGAGGCAAGACGTTCAGCAAGCTCGACCTGACTTCGGCCTACCTGACGCAGGAGCAGGAAGAGTCTTCGAAGGGCCTCACCTGCATCAACACGCACAAGGGACTGTTCATCGAAAACTGATGTCCGATTGCAATTCGCTCGGCTGCAGCGATCTTCCAAATAAACATGGAGAGCCTATTCAAGTCGCTGGTTTTTCAGGATGACATTTATTCACTGGTCGGGTCACCGCCAAGCACCGACACAAGCTGGAGGAGCTCCTTCAGCGACAGGATCAAGTAGAGCTGCGGCTGAAGAGGTGAAATGGGTCTTCATGGCAACAGAAGGGCCGTTTTTGGTGAGAATGATTGTGGTGGACGGCTATCGGCTCACAGTCTCTGTCTTGGTGTCTATCAGGAATGCACCCAGGCCACAGAACGTCACAGAGCTGCGGTCGTTGCTGGGAACCCTCAACTATTTTCGTAAATTCCTAGCGGGGTTAAACACACTTTTAGAGCCACTACATGTGTTATTGAGCAAAGGTGAGTACTGGGTATGGGGATAAAACAAGTAATTGTTTTTTGAGAAAGCCAGACACATTTTATGCTCTAACAAGCTGCTTGTATTGTATAACCTGTGTAAAAGACATATGCTAGCATTGACGCATCGTCATACGGAGTCGTGTGTGTATTACAACAAACTAACGTTGCGGGGAATTTGCAACCTGTCACCTATGCTTCCAGGAGATTGTCTAAGGCCGAGAGGGCCTACAGTATGATTGAGAAAGAGGCATTTCCTTGTGTGTTCGGGATAATGAAAATGAATCATTACCTGTTTGGTCTCAAATTTGAGCTGGAAACCGAACACAAGCGCCTCACATCCCTGTTCGCTGAAAACAAGGGGATAAATACTAATGCCTCAGCCCGCATACAAAGGTGGGCACTCATGCTGCCAGCGTATAACAATACCCTCCGCCACAGTCCAGGCACCAAAAACTGTGTGGATGCTCTCAGTCGGCTACCATTGCCCAACACGGGGGTGGAAATGGCGCAGCCTGCAAACTTGTTGATGGTGACGCAGCCCGCAGACTTGTTGATGGTCATGGAAGCGGTTGAAAATTATAAATCACCAGTTACGGCCCACTCGTTCACAGGGGCTGAGCTACTCATGAAAACGACACTTAAAACCAGACTCTCGCTGGTTCACCCCAACCTCCATGATCAGGTAGACTGAAAGCAGTAGCAACAAAATGTCAATGATTGTCGCGCCACTGTGTCACGGGAAATTGATTTGAATGACCCTCTGTATATTGTAAACTATGGACATAGAAACATAGAAACATAGAAAATAGGTGCAGGAGTAGGCCATTCGGCCCTTCTAGCCTGCACCGCCATTCAATGAGTTCATGGCTGAACATTCAACTTCAGTACCCCATTCCTGCTTTCTCACCATACCCCTTGATCCCCCTAGCAGTAAGGACTTCATCTAAC